>NC_142810.1:30370408-30534268 GCF_049724085.1 Artemia sp. Qi Xiang Cuo | reverse complement strand
AAAATTTGCATATTAATTTACTTTTATTTGGTTAAATGGCTTTCTCGAAACTTGTTTAATTTTATTTACCAACGTTTTTATTAGTAATAAATATACGTAACTTACGAATTAACTTATGTAACGAACTTCTATATTCATATAATTTTAATACATATATTAGGGGGTTCACCCCCTAGTCAATACCTTGCTCTTTCAGCTTAAGTTCGAATTTTGTTCCAATTCTTTAAAAATGACCGCTTAATCACCAAGGCCGTTAATTAGAATAAATAGCTCTTATGAAAGTACTAAAAAATCTTTGGCTTAAAGAGCAAGGTATTGACTAGGGGGTGAACCCAATCATATATGTAATATTTTCTGTTCGTTTTAAGTTTTGATGTTGCTGCTGTTGCAGTTGAAAAACTTGTTTTTTTTATATTTAATTTCTGATCTTTCTTTAAATAATGCTGGGAAATCCGGCGTCCCCTTCATAGCAATTTCCCTTCCCCCATGAAGACTTCCTTGATGGAAAAATCCTCCCACATAGCACATCTGCAGTACGGTTCCTTTATACGCTGAATATGATGGTGTGATTTTCATTAAGGTTTTATAGCTTTTAGGGGGTCTTTCTCTCTTTTTCGAAAATCAGCCAAATTTCCTCAGGCGCTTAACTTTTAATGGGTAGGACTAAACTTGATGAAACTTATGTATTTGAAATCAACATTAAAATATGATTCTTTTTTTGTATCTATTAGTATCAAAATACTGTTTTCTAGAGTTTCGGTTACCATTGAGCCGGGTCGCTCCTTACTTACAGTTCGTTACCACGAACTGTTTGATACTAATGTCGGGAAAACGCGGACAAAAGACGCTTGACAGCTTTGTCATTTCAAAGTCTTGCAGAATTGATAGTGTAATTGTAACTGCAAGTAGCTCTTCAATTAGTTATGTTGGAAGTGGCGAACATGGACAAATTCCAGACACTTTGCAATATTCTGTTAACTCCTTAAGCGTTCAGAGTTATCATCCAACAACACACCCGCCCCCTACCCTGTTTCCAGAAAATGATATTGGGATCCATTTCGGTGCTATACATGCCATTGACGACCGAATAAAGTGCAAGCTTCTGGAGAGGCCATGGAAACTGCCGATTGGATACCAAATGCCGCATTCTGTTCATTTAAAGGGGGGGAAAGATCAAAAAAGGTACTTGAACGATTCTCATTTGCAGTTTTTCCACTGGCTTATATATTCTGCTGCCCAGAAAGGCGTTATTTTGCAAATACTGCCCACCTTTTGTAGCTGGGGCTAGCGGGGGTTCAAACAGATAGGTTGCCCTACAAAAGTTGGTCACAAAGCCTGTCACAAAATTTGCTAAGTTATTGGGAAAAGATAAAGACCGGACAGTACATGGTACTTCCCAGTATCATCGTGACGCAGTAAAAGCTGGAAAGTCGTTTCTAACAGCCTACCATTCTCCGCACGATTCTGTAAATAACCGCGTTAACGAACAGCGAGTGAAGCAAATAACAGAAAACAGAGAGAGGCTTAAGCCGATTATGGAATTAATCATATTTCTAGGAAGGCAGAATATTCCACTGAGGGGCCATTGGGATGATGGCAGCTTAAACTTGGATGACATGTGCTTCCCAACGAAGGAAACTTCCGAGGACTACTAAGTTATCATATTGAAAGTGGTGACAGTAAATTAAAGGAACAACTAAAAACATCGGAAAAAAATACTACCTATATCAGCAAAACAATTCAAAACCAGTTGATTGAGAGTTGTGCGAAGGAAGTCATAGGCATCATTCTAGAGAGAGTAAAGTCACCAAGGTATTACAGCATCATTTTCGATGAGACAACAGATGTGTCACATTCATAGCAACTTAGTTTAGGTCTCTGCTATGCTTTCGATAACCATAGACGCGAGGCTTTCATAGGTTTTGTTGCCGTTCATCATGCCACCTTTGAAAGTTCTGCTGCAGACAAAGAGCCGACTGTCAACGGAAAAGTGATTGGCCAGCTAATTCTAAGCTTCTTGGAAGAAATGTGTTTGAATCTACTTGACTGTGTTGGAATCGGGACGGATGGGTGTGCAATGATGATATCAAATAATTGTGGTGCTGAATTGGAAATTCAGAAAAAAGCGTCTCATTGTCCCCGCTTTAATCACTCCCTGAACCTTTCTTTGTCAAGAAGCTCAGCTGTTTTGAGCATCAGAAATGCCATAGGCATTATAAAAGAAGCTGTTAGATTTTTTAATGCATATGCGAAGAGAAATTACGTCTTGAATAAGGTTCTGAAAGCTAAGCTCACGGGAATGTGCGAGACGATGTGGATCGAGCGGCACGAGTCACTTATGCAGTTTGTGTCTGAACTTCCAAAAATCATCCAGTCTTTGGAACACACGAGTCACTGGATTGAATCAGTAACCACTCCGAAGGCAAAGACGCTTGTGACAGCGTTACATAGTGCAGAATTCGGGGTTTCCCTTCAGTGTCTACGCAGCATTTCCGCTGTGACCTTGCCTCTTAGTCGGCAATTCCTGAAGAAGACTTTGCCACTTGGGTGCTGCCGATGGCCACGTTTCCAATCTTTTAGATGTTCTGAAAAAGCGACAGGAAACGTGTGACGAAGAGTTTGCATTAGTATTCGAGCAAGTAAAAAAACACATTTTTTTTTTTTTTTTATAGAGAAAAAAAAAAATTAAATTATAGATGGCAATTGAAAAAAAAAAAAATCTGCTCTAAGTCCAAAAAAAAAAAAAAGATAACTTTGGTGACGGTGCGCCCCCCCGCGCTGGCGGCGGCCGCCCCCCCCCCGGGCCGCGAGGCCCCCCCCCCCAAAGGCCGCGAGGCCCCCCCCCCCCAAAGGTTTTTAGGAAATTAGTTACAGGACTTTATTTAAAACGAGACTTTCACTGTGGGCAATACAATAGATGCGGTCTGAAGTTAAATATTTTCCAAGGGGGCGGGTGGTCACACCATCTTGAAAAACAAAAACCTTGTCGGAAATGGTATTCATGGCTCTTTTCTCTACAGTTACAGTCTAGTTCTTGTAGTTTAATGAACGAATTGCCGACAAGTTGGCCCGTGGACTTGCATTTTGAACAATACAATTCCTATAAATGTTCATATCGAAATTCTTGTCCACACAGCGCGTGGGTACTCCTTTGCAACGTTTTTTGATGTCCTCGTCATATGTCTGTATAAAGTACACCTTCGGACCTACAAACATACCACGGGAAATCAAGTCGCTACCCGTTTCAGATTTAAAAAATAAAAGTTGATTGGGAACCCGACGTTTTACTAGCTCAGGGTAAAGATCACCACTCCAATTGGTGTAGTCCATTCGTGAAGTGATAATTTCACCGTGCGCCAAATCATCAATTAGATTTGGTGTTTTTACTTTGAGCAGTAGAGAATCCGTGTCACTGTAGCAGACCTCTACTTGCCCCTTTTCAGGCCACTGTACCCTAGCCACATTGTAGTAGAATTCTAACATGAGCTTTTTTGAGATCTCCAAGATAGCACTGCCTGCAGCAATATTTTTATTCAGGACAATGCGTCTTTTTTTCCTATTCAAAAGTACCATGTCCGGACCAACGATTGTAAAGGAAGTGTAATTGGGATCGGCAATAATTCGAGCACATTGTTCTGGATTGTTCACGACGTCACAACGATTCATATCGCGAACACTCTCACACATTTTGCCGAAAGCCGAATTTAAAATGAGTTTATAAATTTTTTTTTCAGCTTTCGTCTGTGCTGCAGAACGTTTGCTGACAAAAGTGTCAACAACAATTTTTAAATAAGTTTTTTGACTAGACTCGAGTGCTCGGTGAATCTTTGTTACTTTAAAAACATTGTTACACATCCATTTTAATGCTGCAGGATGTTAAACTATGTTTTTTTTCGGCAGAAGGTCAGCAATAAATTTTTGTTTTGAAGGTGCCCAATGCAATCCGTCCACCTTGACTTAACGCCTATTGAGATGACTCAAAGAGTCCTTAGTCACAGGTCTATTGATACACGGTAAAACAAAATCCTTTACTGAATCGTGAAGCTCGACTGGTATCTCTCCATCAATTTCAAAAAACCATCCAACCGGTTCATTCTCCTCCACACTGTCGTCGCCAAGGTTGGGGAAATGGGGAGCTTGAGGGTCATTGAGCCATTTATAGTCGCCGCAAGGTAGTGCATAATGGAACATGGCCGAGGGGTAGAGAGAATTCATATCGAGGAAAACTGCATTTGATTTTGTCCCTGTCTTCTCCCCCGCTGGATCGGTTTCCAAGATACGGTCTCCGTGAAAAACAAAACCCCCCCTCATTGACCTCTCGATGAACAGATGCTGATCTATGTCAGTGATTAGCCCAATTTTTTCCCCACTAATTTTCAGGATGAGGTCCATCACTAGATGAGGCGAAGAATAATAATAACCCAAATCAAGATTAAACTCCTCATAGATTTTATTCGTATTTTTACACATAATGTCTAACAAAGTTAACACGTCACTCGACAAATACAGCTTGCAGTAGTCAAATCCATTTTTACACCTCCCTCTGCCCAAACTTTCTGATAAAAAATGTAGTCCTCGAGTTTGAAACTAAGATTGTTTAGTCTGTAGTATATCTATGCTATACAGTGACTTGTTAATTTGGTAACTCTCGACATGGAAAAGTTATGATCCTCCGGATAGATGCCCTTGATAGTTAACACATAATATAAATCATTTGGAAATTATTGCTTGAGAAGGGGGAAAGCATTGCTGCCGTCATCGTTTTTTCTGCACCTGAATTAATTCGCTCAATGATTTGGGGGAAAAACTGTAGGACTCTAAAAAGCGATTTTTATTCGTGTACTCAACACCGGCTTCAACAAATTTCCACATAAATTCCAAAACAAGCAACTTTTCCGCGGATTTAGGTATGATTTTGTACGTAAAGCTGTCTATCACCCATGCATCATCATCATCATCATCATAGTCCTCTGTTCCATTTCTTTGAAGATGTGCCAATGCAGGTAGCACAAACTTCAGATCGTAGTTAGAGTTATGTATAAAAACCGGTAGAAAAAGTTGTTGTTTAATTTTTAAATTACACAAATTATAAGCCCACCCCCGACAGTTACGTTGTCCCGTTCAATTGGGGTCAATAAGGTGATGTGGTCCTGCACCGCGTTTTTTGGGGCAAAGATACTCCTATACACCCAGAAAATTGTTCCCTTTTCCAACGTCAGCTGCTTTTTATCTGACAATGTCATCTGATAATTGGTATGGCGTAATCGTGAAATTGCCCTGTGTGCCCTTTTTATTAAAGAAACCAATATCTTTTCCATACTACCCTCCTTGTCCAGCGTAAAAAAAAACTCTTCCAATAGCATTTTATTGTTGGTGTTACGACGGGCGTGCGCATAGGAACACGCAATTAGTTTGTGTTCCTTGACTATATTTGGCCTTGATGGGTCTGATACCTCAACCAGTCTTGTTTCACAATCTAAAGACACTTTATCAGATTGCAGAAGAGAATTTTGAAAATTTTTAAATTGTAAAATGTCTTTGCCTTCTACCGGCATTTCTATTCTTTTATTTCCATGAAGTTTGCAATGCCCGATGTGATCTGAAAACGTTCGCTCGGATCTAAATGAGGAAAGGCACATGGGACAATAGAAACGTTCTCCTTTCTGAATGCCTTGACAGAGGAGTCGACTTATTGCAGTAACGGGGAAAAAATGACCATAAGAATTTACATCTTTAGGGGGCTCGTAAATAACCCATACAAAATTTATAACGTTTTCCACCATCTGTGTCCTCACTGAATACAAAACTCCTTTTTTATTCGTTTTTTTCCCCCCATCTACAATTTCAATGTCGTACTGGAGAACAACCACCCCCCCCCCCATAATTTAAATTGCTTTCTAGAAAATTCATATTTATTTAAAGGAAACCGGATAATTTCCCTCTAAACAAAAAAAATTTACATTAGGGAAAATTTTTACACCGTTACGTGCAAGTTTGTCAAGATTTTTCATTGATGATTCTTTTATAATTTCCTATGGACTGCTGCTAAAAACGCATACTTAAAGCATTGAAGTCCAGTGTCAAATCTGAAACACCGAACTCCTTTGGTAGTCGACAAATCTGGGTGGCATTTTATTTTTAGATTACCTGCTCCTCTTAAAATAAAGTTTTTTTAAATCTACTGAGATTCAGATCCATGCATTCAATGTATAAAATTGTGGACCCACTCCCCCTCTCATTAAATGTATCCAAAGTTGAAATTAGTTTATTTACCCAGTTAAAAAAGTTGTCTTCAAATTCGTTTAGACCTTGGTAGAAAGTCTGGTTGCCTGTAGAAAAATGAAAATAAAAAATGTCCCCAGATGTCCCCTTTTGTAGATAAACTTTTTGGTTTACTGATGCTTTAATTCCCCCCGACCTCCCCAATTCTGGATCTGAATATCAATAAGTGCTAGAATTTTGTCGATATAGCTATGGATATTTTTCACGGGGTCAGTTAAAATAATGCCAGCGTTTTCCTCGTGAAGGCTAAAATCTACCATTTATGTTTTCAAATGGCTTAGAGCAGACTCTAAAAGATAAAAATCAGGCAATTCCAGGGACATAGTACTGTTTTCATGTCCCGACCCTGTTTGTTCAGGACTCAATTCACTAATTATAAAGTTCTCATTAAAAATGCCCCCGGAAAAATGAGTTGATGTTGTATTACTACTACTATTAAGCGGAATGGTGGAGGAGGGTGACAGGGAATTGTCAATAACACCACTCCCAGTCTGTTCAATCACATTGGGGGGATGTGACATGAGGTCTCCTAGTACATGTTCCAAGGTGTTTGGAGACAATTGATCGAGCCAGCCTGTATTGTCCTCTGATCTAATTTCGTTATGAGGACTCAGTTCAAATTTACTTATAGCATCATCTAAATATTCACGCATGAAACTATCCGCCCACTCTGGGTCCTCAAGCATGTCAATATCACAGCTTAAGTCCTCCAGACTGGCCATTTCCCCAAAAACATCGTTAAGGAACCCCTCATGCCACTTCATATTATCTAGAACCAGTGTAGGTTCATCCTTGAACTCTGCTGGTGGTGACAGAATTGGTACTGTAAATATACCTGCTTCATCACTCAATGGTGCCACTGGGAGTGCTATATTTTTAATCTGTAGAAAAAAAAGTTTTATTTTTTATGAAAATAATCATTTTTTTGTATAGTTAATAAACTTTGTCAATGTCTCATAGTCATTGTCCCACCACCTGAAAAATTAAAAGAAGAAGAAAAAAAAGTTACATTGCCTTATGTTTTTAATAATGTCAACTGAACATGTTAAAAAAAATATATTTTTTTTTTGTCGGGACATGGGTGTAATATTAGTCGAAGGGTTATTTCTAAAAAGAGACTGATAGAAAAAATTAATGGTTTTATTCCAAATTTTTTTTTAAAATAAAAACGCAAAATATGAGTCCAATTCGATTCTTTGAGCCTCTTCATTGTAACTGTCGATGAAACTTGACCATTGTTCAACTGATGCAGTATGCTGTACGAGCACGTGCTCCTAGGCTTCAGTTAAAGGACACGAACACCATCTGTCGGAGCTTGGTGGTGTTGTTCTTATTTTCTCAATAAACCGTATTTTCTTGTGTCTGTTACCAACAGATTTTTTCGACCTGGGCTCAATAAATACTTGTAAGAGAGAAGAACTTTTTTCTCCGTCCATATCAACAATTAAAATGTTGGATGGCCCCTCTTTTTAGAGCCCCCCCCCCCCCCCCCCAACCCCTCCCAGGGAGAACCCTTGGGAACCGGGGGCTTCCTTCGAGGTAGGAGGATCGATACCCTTTCCGAGTTGGAGGGGGTATCGGATTTCACAACACTGTTCAAAAAGAACAGTCTCAAATTCTTTTTCTTGAACCTTTCAAAAAGGCAATTATTTGCCTGAGTTGTTTCAAAAATAATAATATTTTGTTTTGCATGTGAAAGGTATAATAGATGATTATTCAAAGGACTCTTCTTCTTATCGTAAAAACATATCCTGTTTCAAGAAGCTCATTTAGAATTCAAAGTAGATTAAAAGCGATGGGATATTTGATAAAGCGAAAATGGTTTTAGCTCAATTATACCCGTTTATGGCATTTAGAATTCAAAGTAGATTAAAAAAACGATGGGATCTTTGATAAAGCGAAAATGGTTTGTGCAACTATATCAGTTTAAGGCTGGCTTGCCGATCGTGAAATAGCAAAACGTTTAAAAGGAATTATTGCATTAAATGTATCTTGGTTAGAAGTTACAAGGTAAGTTTTTTTTTTTTATTTAGAAATGCACGATAAGCACTCTTTTATCTATATTGCTAATTTGGTTAATGAAAGAAAATTAAATAGCTTAGAAACTAATTTTAAATTTTTAAAAAGCTATGCGCCTGAGAAAATTTTGTCTTATTTTTGAAAATAGAGATAGAAAAAAAATTATGTCTATACTTGCAAATTCTGATTGGACTTCTATATCTGAACTCCTTTGTAATACTTGAGGGGGTTTGCCATGGAGCCAACGCGGGAGTCAGAGGGCTCTGTCACTATAAGTTGGCTGCTCGATGCACGATCCTGATCGTGTGTAACTTTTCTAGCGAATTTGATAACAGACGCTCTGGTGGCCTGTATTAATGAAGGTTCACCATATCTAGCTTTTTTCTCAGAATGGGTATTATTGCACGTATCTTATTCTTACTTTAAAAAAAAAAGACAAAAAAAATTTAGCATTTATCACAAATGAATTTTTAGTTTTTGGAAAATAATTATTTTTATGCTTGAAATATAAAGTATTGTAAAAAAACATATTGATTTCAAAATCTGGGGTTTTAAATTTATTTTTTTATCGATATAATCTTAATTTTACAAAAACTGGGTTTTGCCAAGAAATTTTTAAAAAACATTAATTGAGTCTTTTTTTTTTTTAAAGAGGGGGGAAACACCTCCAAAAATTGACTGAATTTTAATTAAAATACCAATGTCGGATTAAGTATAAAAGAAAAATATATTAAAAAGATTTAAAGTTAATATATTAAAATATCTGAAACTTTTGTATTTTTTGCCAGAAGAAAAAATACATTAATATGTAATTTAATTTTTAAATATATAAATTTATTAAAATAAAATAAAAAATTTGTTTAAAAAAAAATCTAAATAAACTAAAAAACGAAAAGAAAATAAAAAAAAAAAAAGTTTTTTTTTTTTTTATAATTATAGAAATTCGAGCCAATAAAAATAAAAGAAAGTATTACCTAAATGAAGGGGACGGTCCCCCCTCCACAACGCAGAGCTAGTTTAGCTATATTTTTACAGTGTATCACCGATTTTTTTCAAACAATAAAAAACTTTAGCGTAAATAGCGAATCCTTACGATTTAAAATATATCAGTTTCATCAAGTTTAGCTATAGCGGTCAAAAGTTACGCGCCTGAGAAAAATTTGCCTTGTTTTCGAAAAAAGCGGGAAAACATCCTCTAAAACTCATAGACCTTTAAGGAAAAACACATCATCAAAGAACCCTACTATAGAAGTTAAAAGCTCCTATCTGGAGTCCCATTCGAACGGAAATTAAAAGTTCTAATGTCCTTTTTAAGTAACCCGAAAAAAAAAAATAGAGGGCATCTCGACCGCCCTCCCACCCTAATTTTTTTCCCCCCGTCATCCGGCGTGACATCGGAATTAGACAAACCCCGGTTATACCAAGTGCCTGTGAAATTTAACCCACCCCCCCCCACACTCTCGCACTCGTTGTAACACGCCAGCTTTTAATTAGAAGCAGAACAATACATCATGTTATGAAAAAGCTTTATTTCTGAATTATAATGAAATGTATTTTCAAAACATACCTATGATGGATAGATTTTATTTACATAATAGAAAAAAGCGTGCTTTGACATTTCTATCGAATACAGTCGTCATATTCTTAAGATTTTGTATTGTTGGAGGGGAGGGGGGCTGTCCCTCAGAAATTTGAATGTACTACTAAAACGTATGTCTTTATTTTTTGGGGGGGAAATAAAAGAATGAAAAGTGTACTCATATTGAAAATAGACAAATCCATTGTTTTCAAAAGTTAAAAATATATGGTGTACTATAAACAATGTCTTAATGCATAATGAAAATTGGAATGCCGTGTCGGTACATTATATCGAGTTTTTTTAAATTAAGTACATTGTAGCATGACAAGTTTTTTTAGAAAACCGACTAATCAAGTTATTATATTGGACAAATCGCCAACTTTCTCTAATCAACTGACACACAAAAAATCGATGTCATAATAAAAAAAAAACATGTATATTCCTTGAAAGAGTGTAATGACCTGTTTACCTACCAGAAAAACCGGAAGGAACGTAAAGTCCCCTGAAATGGAACCTTGGTATATACTAATATATACAGTTATAAAGGTATAGCCCTAGAGAGTGGTATTGAACCACTGATTTAATGCTATATGTAAATATTTGACTTCGAGTCAACGTATAAATATATTTTTATTGTGAAACAATTTGTTCAGTGATTAATAATTATATATTAAGAGTAAAAAGAGGAGAAAGTAATTAAAAGTAATTAACTTTCGTTAAAAAAAAAAGAATGCAGTGATATACACAAATTTTGAGTGTTTCCTTTTTACTATATATAGGTAACAAATTATGCTTTATGTGTATTCTAATGTGAATATTTATTTTAGATACAGCCTTAGCTTTTTTTTGGAAATCAAATTTTTTGTAAATCATTTTTTTACGCAATTATGGAAAGTAACAAATTTTGAAAACACTTCATATGTATCCTGATACTAACATCTCCTATCATCAGAAACCAAACCATACCTGATCAACTGATACTTTTGAAACTGTATGCAATATTACAGACTTTATTACAAGTTCATCAGAAAATGAGATAAAATCAGAACTTAATTTAGGCCTAGAGAATGTGATACATAGCTGTGATACATATTATTGAAATTTGTGAAAATGCTTTGTGCTGGAAATATATGTGAAAATTTAAAAACCAAAATTGTTATGTGTAATTTATCCAAGGCATTTATAAACCTGAAAAGTAAACGGTATATCAACCACATCACACAGATAAATTAAATTATTAATAGGAATTAAATTTAAACTCAAATAATTCATAAACGTTTCTAATATAACTTCGAATCTAGTTTAAGCAGAACCACTAATATAATACTTAAGCTGCTTGGGGTCAAGCTAAAACAGAAGATGCCTATGACAAGGGTAAAAAGAGTATTTTTCAGTCCTAGAGACAGAAAAAAGAGAAACAAGGATGAATTGCAAATGGAAATCCTTTGAAAAAAAAAAAAAAACAACCTGGCCTATATTGGACCAGAAACATGACACTAAGGAAACCTATTGAAGGTATATGCACATAATAACCCAAAGATGGCAGCATAATAGCTGTAAACAAAATTAAGTTGTTTTTAAAAGTAAAATATTGAGAGTTGTGGACAACTCTTCTTTAAATAGGGAGCATTGTGATGAAGCTTCTAATTAAGACAATTTGGAATTTAGTAAAAATATATTAAGATGCAAATACAAAGTTTCGAAATACCACTTTTTATTAAGATAAGGAACATATCCTACAAAGTTTTCTGCTTAACGGAAATTGAAAAATCACCACTTCCTAGCTAATTGTGTCGGTTGGGTACAGGAGGGTGTGGTTGATAAAAATGTATAAAAGATACATTTTATGGGAAGGGAGAGACTGATACTAACTTTATGCCGGACTGACTTCGATGGTCCGTTTATTTAGAAATACTTTGGAATCTTGTCGGATCATTGCAAGTGTTTAAATATCCTGTTATATATTATTGCAGCCTTACGAGACTTGTGGCCTACTTGGGACAGCCAGTCCCAGTAGAATATATATATATATATATCTGGTATTATTATATGTTAACTGAATAAAAGTATTGCATTATAGCCAACCTCTCTAAAATCTACCTTTAGTTCCTCGAACATACCCAGCTGGTACGCCTCATTAGTTCGGTCATAGCCTAAGGCACGCTACCAAAGTTTAATTACCATAGGGCCATAGTTTATCTCCCCTATAAGGGAGAATAAAGGCATCTACCACTACATCACCCAAATACCATAAAAACAACGTTACCACAGGGGGGCTAGTTGCCCTCCAATCACTTTCGACTATTAAAAAGGGCACTAGCCCTTTGAATTTCCAATCGAATGAGTCTTTTTTTGAAGTTTCTACGACAACGCCTTCCATAAAAACCTTATATGCCGTCAGGGCATAACTTATAACCCTTGCCCTGATGTTTCTGGGGGAGTATCCTCCTCAAAAACATATTTTATATCTGGAAATCAACTACGCTGAACAAAATGGCTATCTCAAAATTTTTATTGGATGTGTCTGGGAAAATGATGGGCGGGGGAGGGCAAGTTGCCCTCCAGTCAGTTTCGACTATTAGAAAGGGCCCTAGCCCTTTGAATTTCCAATCCAATGAGCCTGTTTTGAAGTTTCTATGGCAACGCCTTCTATTAAAACCTTATATGCCCCCAGGGCATAATTTAAAACCCTTGCCTCGAGGGTTGTGAGTGATTATCCTCATCAAAAACATATTTTCTATTTGAAAATCAATTGCATTGAACAAAATGGCTATCTCAAAATTTGGATTGGCTGGGTTTGGGGGAATGATGGGCGTGGGGGGGGGCTAGTTGCCCTCCAATCATTTTCGACTATTAAAAAGGGCACTAGAACTCTCGATTTTCAATCGAACAAGCCCCCTTTGAAGTTTCTGCGACGACCCCTTCCATATGAAGTGCCTCTGGAAAAAAATTAAATAAATAATAAAACATTGGAGCCGTATAGCCTTTACTATAGGCAATGCTACAGCGTTGCCTCTGATATGGAGAGAAGATTTAAATTCTAGTATCTCTTCAGCCGGAGGAATACATTTGGACTAAACGTGCGATTAGGCCATATAAAATGGAATCTTAATCCCCAATTATTATAAAGTATTTTTATAGTGAAGTAAAAGATTACATTTACATTACACGATTCAGGCGCTTTTATGTAAATCTGTTTATTGTGATAACATCTTATTTACAATATGTATTTTTTTTAATTCTGTCTTTTGCCCTGGTCCAGTGGGTTCCGACACTACGTGATGCGGGAGGTTTGCCATGGATAACATTTTCAGTGAATCTCCCTTTAAAAACATAAACGTAGCAGCCTGAGACTGAAGGGAGAAGGATGTAATCTCAGGTGCTTTCAGTGGATCAGCTACCCCAATCTTTTGTGTAAACGTAGCTTTCGGGTTTCAAACTGTTCGTGATAATGAACCGTAAGTAAGGAGTGACACGGCGTAATAGTTACCGGAACTCTAAAATACAAAATTTTGATACCAATATATATATCAAAGGAATCACCATCAGATTCAGCGTATCAGAGAACTCTACTGTAGAGGTTTCAAGCTCCTATCTGCAAAAATTTGAAATTTCGCATTTTTTGCCAGAAGAAAGATGTCGGATGCGTATTTATTTATTTTTTTTTTCGGAGGTGGTCGTATCGATCCAGTGGTCCTGAAGTATCGGGAGAGGGCTCTTTCAAACGGAAATTAAAAGTCCTAGTTCCCTTTTTAAGTGACCAAATAAATTGGAGGGCAACTAGACCCCCTCCCACGACCTTTTTTCTCAAAATCGCCAAAATTTTGATATAGCTATTTTGTTCAGCAAAGTCGAAAGGCCGAATAAATATAACTTTGGATATATCACTACCCCCCCCCCACAGCTCCTGGGGAAAGGTTTTAAAAGTTAAAAAATTTGCCCATTGTTTACGTATAGCATTTTTTGTTGGGAAGTATGCATACATTTTTCGGGTGGGGGGGGGGCGAATTTTCTGCTGGTGGGATTTTCCACGGGGATAACATTCCATGGGGAGAGAAGTTTCTAGGGATTGAATTTATCAGGGGAAATTTTACACTGGGGGAATCTGCTAGAATTCCTATACCAAATTCGTCTTATGTCTTGCTTTCTCTTTGGCGACTCAATTTTACGCGTGGAGGTGCTAAGGGTAATTGTCCGGGGTAAATTTTCACTAGGATTGAATTTTCTAGAGAATAAATCCGTGGGAAGGAAATCCATAGAGGGATTCCTCCGTGGAGGTGTAGCCAGATTTCCTGGCATTATTAAAAAAACTATCAGAATTTAAATATAAAAAATAAGTTTTTTCAACTGAAAGTAAGGAGCAACATTAAAATTTAAAATGATCAGAGATTATTACGTATATTAGGGGGGTTGCTCTTCCTCAACACCTCGCTCTTTACGCTAAAGTTCGAATTTTGTCCCAATTCATTAAAAACAACCCCTGAATCACTATATTCGTTTAATTAGAACAAAAAGAAGCTTTTTTAAAGTACTAAGACACTTTAGAGTAAAGAGCGAGGTGTTTAGGAGGAGCAACCACCCTCATATAGGTAATTATTTCTATATGTTTTAAGTTTAAATGTTGCTCCTTACATTCAGTTGGAATAAATTGTTTTTTTATTTAGTTCTCAAAAGAGTAGCAAGTCAAATTTCCTCATGATTCATGATCATACATCAAAGAAAAGGAGGCTGCTTGGTCAGATGATGTCAGGGCAGTGAGGATGCAGAACAGAACAAAAATGATGGTATTGGTATTTATGGCCAATATTAAAGGACAGTTTTTCTGGGGATTTTTTCAGTTCCGAAGCATTGTAAATCCAAAAGTTTAACTTTTGCGCAAAAGCTGAGGATGGATTGATATGAATATGATAGTAAAAATTAATGGAAATCAAATAAAAAATAAGTGAAAGTAGAGGACAACATTAGAACTTAAATAATCAGTAATTAATCTACATAATAAAGGAATTGATACTTCCCTACACCTCCCTCTCTACGCTTCAAGATTGAATCGTCTCAATAATGTAATACAAGTTTTGAAATAAGTTTTGAAATAATCCTAAGAGGTAAATGTTTGAAGATACTGTTTGAATTGAGATAGCATATGCTGGACAAAATTCAGGTATGGTCATAAAGAAATTAAGTAGGATTAATTTCTGAAAAGAGTGAGGTAGTAGTATCCACAAATAAAAGGAAATGGAGAGTTCCCCTTACTCTTAAAATATACTCCTAAAAAAACAGGTAAAATATATGGGGATCGTTTTTGATAATCCAGTTGAGCTGGAAAGATCGCTGAATTGAGAAAGTGCAGAAAACCAAAGTTCCTTAATTTATTTATTCATTGAGAACCCACCATACACAAAAGAGGACGAAGCATTGACATAATAAAAAAAAATGAAAAGAAAAAACACAAAACGCACAGCTTAAAAACAAAATCCAATGCCAAATCATGGCGGGGGAAAAACGAGGGCTTAGCACCACAATAAAAAAGTACAGTGATGAAACTTACTACATTTATATACAGGATTTGTAATACGAATTGTTATTAAACCTTCTCAAAAAGAAATCAAGCAAGGGAAATAAAAAGCAGCAAAGTAACCATGAAAAATAACGGCAATGGGCTTAACCTGTTGACTGTAGCAGAGACTTTATTTAGGGCTCATGTCCAGTTTTAAGATACCAGTTTTTTCAACCATAATTAGTATCTTTCAGCTCCTATGCATGAAGCTTTGATTAAATTTTGTCATCGTTTCATTTTTCACTGTTTCTAATTTCAAATAGTTAACAGCTCTTCTCTAAAAAGTGAAACAGTATTTGTGGCTCAGAGCTGAGCGTTGCATAGAAACTGGTAACTAATGTCCAGTGGCTTCAATTCACAATAATTTAAGGGGGAGGGAGGGAGAAAATATATTTTTCAAAGTCTAGGGGGGAGTTTGTCGTTTTTTATTTTTGTAATGAAAATAAACACAAAAAAAAATCCAATGAAAATACCTAAAAAAAAGTATTTTTCAAAATCTATGGAGGGGTGCCCCCTCCGCAATAGACAACCATTCTCCGGTCTAAAACTACGAATCCAATTTAACCTGCCTGCGATTTTTTTAAGTAGATACAATTCTTGCTTATGGGTTGTACTTCAAATTGCGATAGGAGCAGTTACATAGAACAAAATATAAGAGAAACTAGAAGACAGCCTGTGTACCACACTGGCAGCAGCTATCCTACTCGATCCAATTTAGTTAGAATTACATAACCCAAGAGGAACTTACAGATACGGTGAGTCGTATCAATCAACTTACTTGATTTTAGTAGAGATGGGGACACATTTCATGCAAGCTAATTACTTGATATTAACACAGAATCCAAGTTGGTCAGGGTCCTGAACACGAAACTCTGCAAGTGGTAAATTCAAGGACCATTTGCTATGAGAATGAAAGCGACTATTGGGTGGGCAGCTCTGAGAAGCTAAATCAACATCTGTATAAACTGTGTTACAGCAGCTTCTTCATCGAAAAATCAGTACAAAAAATAAAACAATACCTACCATTTTAATGTTCTGTCAGTTACTCATTGCAAAAAGTAACGATTGGTCAGCAGCAAGATTACCCAGAGACTAATGTGAAAAGCTGAAACAATTTCAAACTATCGTAATGCATGAAGTCTCAGATGGAGATCTCTGTGCCAGGCGTCAGCAGATGGAGATGATTTAGAGGAGCATACCGTCAGCATATAGCGTTTAAGCAGCGGTTATATAAGGACTAGGTCATTCCCCCTTTTTTCGACATACAACATGTTTTACCTGGAGCCTAATTTAATCTCTTAAAAAAAGAAATAATAAACCTCACCGAAATGACATGAATCCACAGGATAGAGTCTCTGGCACTCTTTGGCTTTGTTCAAATCACAATTGCTATCTTTTGGTTCGAAATCGTTGTATTTAAAATTGAACCAATATTTTTCTGCAATATATGAGAGTTTTTTTTTTCTGCAATATTTCCCACCAATTTATCTTCCACAGTTTGTACTATTTAAGAGCTCATAGCTATTCTTCAAGCGTAAATGTAAGTATTGGGCAAGAGTAGTCTGGCAGGGAACTCAGTAATATTCGGTTAAAGTTCACAAGTGTTTAACTTGCTGGCTTGGAACCGGGTACTATACACCAGCGGTGGATTTAAACAGGTCTTCCTGCAGCAGAGCCACAAAAAACATGTTAAAATCAGGATATGTGCTATAGTCCAAGCTCTCATTTACGATTCTTCTCCAGGATTTAAGTACACCATAGTTCAATTGTATTTCTTCATGGAAGCATTATTGCTTGTCTGTATTTTTAAACTATCATACAAGTTTAAGTTCATCTCTCGTTAATGGTCACAGAAACAACCAATCACTGTTTTATTTGTATTTGTAAGAAAGATTGAAAATCAAATGTGTATGGATTCATTTCTCAAACATACGACGAATTCCTACCACAAACATTACTTTACTTGAGTCTTTATCAAGCCTACCCCCTCCCCAAGAAAAAAAAATTCTAAGGCACAATTGATAAGATGCCACTAGTAATTTAAGGATTAAGGCCCTTCATGGGCATCATGGATAGACTGTAAGTCTGTAACACAAGCTCTACTACTACTAATGCTGACATCTCACTGAAGAACTAAGCCACCTGAGGTCAACACAGCAATGCACGCAATGCCTCCTTCTCAATATATCAAAGCCCCTCCACAAGGTTCCAATTTCCATGATATCCTTCCTCACGACCTCCTCCCACCCTATTTGGGAACCACCTGTTTTTCGATGGTTGGCCAAAAAAGACGATCTTTGACAATCTGTTATCCTTCATCCACAGAACATGTTCTAGCCATCTTAGCCTTTCCCTCATTATAGCCTTAGAGAGAAAGAGAGAACCACATTTTTCGTAGAGCCTACTATTTAGAATACGGTCAGTCATACTTGTACCCAAAGAATCCGTACAAAATTCTAATCGAAAACATCTAAAAAATCCTCCTCCGTTTTTCAGAGTGCCCACGCTTAATAGTCATACTTGACCACAGTCATAACTATAGCTTCTAATATTCTAATCAGGTTGGCACAGTTATTTTCCTATTCTTCCACAATTTTTCCACCTGTAAAAACATTTTGGGCCTTGGCTACTCTACTTTTAACATCTTCACTGCATCTATCATCTTCACTAATAATACTACCTAGTTGAGTGAAGCTCTCTACTTGATCGATCTTTTGTTACCAAAATTAAATTTCGAACCAAATCTTGCACCCTCAACTCCCAAAAACTTCCGAAAATTCATTAATTTTGCTAACGCATTCATATAGGAAGCTCAAATCATCAGCATAATCAAAGTCTAGGAGAATTTTACTTTTCTATTTGACTCAATACTCTCCCTTAGCCTTCGCCGTATTCCTTAGGAAAAACTCCATCCAAATGATCCATATAAAAGGTTACTCAGCCCTACTTAACCCCTGAATCAATACAAATCAGCTACTAAGCCCATTTCCTACATTAACTGCAGTAATGTTATGCCAGTACGTAGCACTGATCACTTTTGTGTATTTATCTGGTACACCATACAAGGATAGGACCTTCACTGAAGCTGTTCTATCGGCTGAGTCAAACGCTTGCTCATACTCTATAAAACTGAGGACCAAAGGGGCCTGATCACTCAGGCACTTCTCATTTATGAATCTAAGAATACAAATTTGATCGACGCATCCTCTCCCCTTCCTAAAGCCACACTGTTCTTCTCTTAAAGCCTTGTCTACAGCATTTCTATGTCAAAAAGTATCATTACACTAAGCAATTTGCTTTTTACAGAAACCAGGCTAATGCCTCAATAATTACCACACTCACTTTTACCACCTTTCCTGCAGAGGGGTTTAATTAAAGATTTCCTAAAATTGCTTGGTACTTCCCTTTTTTCAAAAGTAATTTTCAGTAACTTAATTCTAACTTCACAAACACGCATTTAAGAAATTCATATGTAACACTCTCAGCACTTGGGGTCTTACTATTTTTAGTCCTATAGGTACTGTCTCTAATTCTTCCTCGCTAAATAAATCTTCTTTCCCTTCCAAAGTGTCACAAGCATTTTTCATTATTTTCTAGACAATTCTCTTTGACCTAAGTACGGTTTAGCACATTCTCAAAATGTTCTTTCCATCTCTCTCTAACTTTCTCCTTATCATTAAATGTGGCCCCGTTCAAACCTTTAATTGGGACAAGTCCGAATTGACTGTTCCCTCTCAATTTCTTAACATACCAGTACAATATTTTATTATTATGCCGTCTGGGTTCATCTTCGTGATCTTAAGCAATTTTATCCATGTTCTCCACTTCACAGCTCCTAAATTCATATTTTAATACTTTTTCCGCTTTCCTTACATTTCTTTTATTTTCGTAGATATTTCTTGTACAATCCCCTCTTCTTCTCTACTAGACTTGAAGCATTTTCCCTAATATTCCCAGCTGCGGTTCTACCTTTCCTCCCTAAAACACCATCAGTGACTTCACAGGCTATTTTCCTAAAATTATTCCCTCTAAAATCTACTACATTGTCAAATTCTAAACTCTTCAGTTTAGTATTCAACTGTTCCTGGAAAGTTTCTATCAAATCCTTATCCTAGAGTCTACCACGTCATAACTTCCAGGAATAGAGTTACTCTTCCTAAATTTCAGCTTTAGATTAATCCTAGACACTCTTAGATGGTGATATTTACTTTTAACATTAACAAGAGCACCTTTATATACCCTAGTATCTAGTATATCAGAAGCTCTAGTATACCTTAATAACCAGTGGGGGATTCAGGGAAGGAGAGATAGGTGACTATCCTCACATGTGGAATGTTGAAACAGGTAGGAATAGTCTGAACATTTTTAAGTGAGATTTCTTCTAACCAAACGCACCTCCTTCCCCAGGTTGCTGATTTATCAATGCTTCTTTCTATTCAAATACTAAGGTGTTTAAATTTCAATAGAGGTTCCCCGTATTTGTATTGCCAAATTTAAGGATAAGTTCTCTTATCTATTTATTTCTTCTTTTTTGTTTTATTATGGAGTTTGAAAAAACCAAGGCCAAGGAATTAAGAAGCCAGGAGGCAAAGAGCTTCTATGGCATGACCTTCGGCTCGGTTTGGAGAGTTTTTCCGAGTGTCCTGCGGTGATGGTGTAAGTAACCGAAGACTTAGTGTTCCTGACCTTGCTTAGTGCTATTGTCATGCAAATTAAATACGAGAAAATCACCCTATTTGAACTTTATTCACCTTGCTTGGTGATAGCGCCATCTACATTTTGTAACTTACTGCAATTTAGACTTCTAATAGCGTCGCCAGATGGCTCTACTCTAGGCACAAAATCTGTCAAACGCTCTCATTGCGGGATACGCGGAGATAGACTCAAAAAGGGGATAAAAATACCAGTGTTAATTTCAAGTAGGACCAACTAGGACCTAATTCAACTTGGACCAAGACTAAAGCAATACCGTGTAGACCAAGTTGCCTAGTACCAGTAAATTGCTTTCCTACTAATAAAACGCCGCCTGAGCTCAATCCTTGGTATAGCGAACCGGTTGTGATTAGCGACTGTGACAAAACACTACCTGCTCTACGTCCTCAGTGTTTTTCAGCTAAAAAAAAGCTGCCTAATATACTCGTGTGTAACGCGTGTTTCTTGAACGATAAAATTGACGAACTCGAAGTCATAATCAAGCAGAACAACGCCTCAATCGCAATAATAAGTGAATGCTGGGACATTACTTCTGAGTCAGCGCGTATTAAAAGCCACACTGACAACTTTGACACTCGTCGCGACCGTGGCCTGAATCGTCGAGGAGGCGGCGTAGGACTTTACTTTCGTGACGATCTAACGTAATAGCTGTTAAGCAATCCAATTGACTCGGACCATGAGATACTGTGGACGGAATGTAAACCAACACATTTATCAAAAAGATTCTTGTGCTTGATAGTTGCTTCGGTATATTACCCTGAGAGTGCCAGAAACAGGAAAGAACTTATTGAGCACATACAGTAGTCCGTAGATAAAATCCGTCAAAAGTATGCCTCTCCTGCCTTTGAGATTGCTGGTGACTTTAACCAAACAAATAAACAGTGGGTTTCCAGCGTCTTGGATTTCCAGCAAGTTGTCCCAATACCGAGCCATCAGAGTGGCAGCATACTTGACTTGATCTTAACGAACCTTAGACTTCTATGATGCACCGCGGTTCCTAGGATCCCCCCCCCCCAGAATTCCGATCATTTGATAATTTTCTGGGAAGCAAATTCAGCAATCCCCAAAACCAAACGAGTCAAAGCTATTATACGACCACAAACAAGAGATTCGATTTCTACGTTCGGTTGCTGGATCGGCAACTACGAATTTGATGACATTTGCTCCGAGCCGGACATCAACGTCAAAGTCAATAAGCTAAATAGCCTACTTCAGAAGAAATTCATGCTTGTTTCCCAACTAAGTCATTACCGTTATAGATACTGATAAACCATGGATCACAAGCGACCTAATTAAGACTCGCTGCCGCCTTCACAGCAATGGCGATTCAGTTCTTTCGCCAAGTTGCGGAACCATATTGTCAAACTGAACAGGCGAGCGAAGAGACAATATGTGAATGAAAAAATTATACTCTTTCTGACGACAGATCCACACAAATGGCATTCGTCAGCAAAAAGACTCGCTGGTAAAACGACACCCAGTGACTTAAGGGTATTGAAAGAGGATGGTACCTTGTTAGCGGCTGCAGAATTGAACTCCTTTTTGTTGGCATCTGTACTACCTTTCCGTCAATCACCAGTTCAGAAATCCAGTCTCTCATTACTGAAGCAGACATTGATGATTTAAGTGAAATTTCCGAGTTTGCCGTTTACAAGGAACTTCAGAAGCTGAATAGGAACCGTGCGTCAACCCTGGCGAGCTTCCTTTAAAGTTGTTACGTGAATTCGCTATTTTTCTTACCAAGCCTCTCTCCTCCATTATTAACCACTGTTTCCAAGAGCAAGTGTTCCCTAGTGCTTGGAAGAGAGCGTACGTTCGCGTCATACACAAAGTGAAAGGTCCCAAAGATTGCTTGTCGATCGTCAAGTCATTATCTATGGACAGACCCTCCTGCAGCCAAATATGTCACTTGATTTCGACACCGCGATAATCCTAGGGCTTGCAACACGAAGCGAGCAAGTAAGTAAGATCGGCTTCAAATCTTTCACTTTAATACTATATCGTTTCAAACTATAGAAGATTGCATCTGATCTTGATCTTAGTTGATCCTACATAATCTGGGATAAATATAAAGACAAAACCTGGAATAATTGATATAATTACGTCAAAACAATTTAAAATAAATCAGATAAAATATAGGAGATCGAAGCAATCAAAGCTTCAGATGAGTCAACTGAGAGCACAAGTTGCATTTGAGTACGTCTTACAGAAGGAACAGTAGAATATAGAGTGCCATCAGATTTAGACTTCTGTTCCGTTTTGTCCATTGCCATTACAGTCACTGTTTAGCTCCCGATATCGGCCCGTTTTGAATACCTGGAAATAATTAATCTAAATAATAAAGCCGAGTCTTTGGGCTGGAGAAACCACTTTCTTAAACAAAAAAGAAATAATCTGTTAGAACATAATAAACTCGGAATTGTTCCGAAATATTTGGAAATACTTATGCATAGTAGTAGTTTGACCTAAAAAAAACTGCTAATGGAGCAGGAATCTGGTGGACGTCGCAAGGTTCCATCGGTTCCAAATCCTTTGAGTGCTATACAAAATCGTCTGAAGATAAACAAAGGTTATTGGCAGTTGCAATGTTACACATAGACAATTTATGTTTGTATCATGGGTTAACCATTCGGACAACCGATATCTATCTGATTGACAAGGCTGATAAAATATTTTACATGAAATGATTGCACCAGAAAAAAATGTTTCCTTTTAAAAAGAACAGTCCTACGATATTACAATTCAATTTATTATTTTTACAGAAAAACACTTCTAATTGTGAGTTACCCCCCCCTCTACTGAGATTACGTTCCCCAAACTTGAAACGAATAAACGGTATCTACAGTGTCATTAGAACATTTTCTGGGGGGGGGGGCAAGTATTACCAGGAGCTTTGTTTTTGTCAGGATTTAAATAGGATTGTTTCTAAACGAAAAGCAGATCGCCCCCAAACGGGGTGGAGAAAGACAATTAGAAATTATTCAAAAGAAACTGGAACTTCATGGGAGGGAGTTAAGAGCAAAGCTTTGATCAAACTGGATTGGAGGATCAGTGTGCACAGCTGTGTTGGCCTTAGGCGGCTTAGTATTGCAGCGAGTTATTAGTAATAGTGGCATTTCTTATTTTCCTTTTTGATTTGCTTTATAAATGTCTTCTTTTCTTCCAGGGGGAGAGAGGGGAAGGCAGCTCCCTGGCCCCTTCCTGGTGGTGCGCATAAACTCTATATTGAAAATAGCTAAGTAATTGAATATAACAAAATTATTTAGTCTTATTTGAAGAAAACATAGGTGCACATCTAAGTTTAAGTTTAAGATGCATCAGAAGGGTTCCCGAGAGATGAGGGGAAGCGAGGGCGATAAAGATACATTTTAAAACCAAATTTCTGGTGTTTTTAGCTCTGGTGGTCTGGAGATATTTCCAGATTCCTTGCATGAAGGTTTCGTATCAAAATTCTAAAGTAGATTTTTAAAATGCTGCAAGAACAAACCTTGCATAGGGGTAGAATTAGCGGAAGCAAGATTAAACGCACAAAAATTCATTAAAATGGAGAGCAATCTGTCTATCTGAATTAGCACATCAAGTTATCATGGGACTCATGATGGTAAGACAATTAACTTTATTGTTAATGTTATTGTAAATCAAAGACTGACAGAATCGATACAAGACGCCAGAGTGTATAGGAGAGCATTATTGATATTAAAAGTACAGATTACTATCTAGTAGAATTCAGGGCTAAATTAAAGTTCAAATTTATGAGGGGTAGCTGCTTTATAAACTGTCACGAAGTTGATACAATCCATGATAAGAATCTGAGAAAAATACTCCAAGGACAGTTAACACATAAACCTGGAGTCCAGAATTTGATAATGCAGAAAATAGATGGAACGATTTTGGGAAAATGGCTTGTGAAGTAGAACAAGATTTCCAAGGGAAGAAAGTTAGAAAAGTGGCGGGGCATATTAACGAAAAAGTAAGTTTCGTAAAATAGAGCAGTATTTGCGTAAGAAGTTTCTGCGCGATAAGATTTTGTGATCATGTAATTGTGATTGTGTAATTGATTTTTCCCAGGTTTATCCATTCATTGAGCCAAAATTACTACATTACTTAAGACTTTTTTAGAGGACCTAAGCTTGCTTAAAAAACGGGAAAATTACCGGTTTTTTTTCAACAATGTTCAACCAATTTCGACACATTTTTAATCTAAAAATCCTATATATTAAATGTCAAAACTTGAATTCTAGAAACGGATAGAACTAAATTTCAGCTAGAGAGTGTAAGTAAAATTTTCGTCTTTCGTCAATATATTAAGGGTAGGAGAGCAGAAAAATAATACACGGAAACTTGGACAAGAAATAAAAGCCTTGAAGGGCGTATTAGGACAATGTGAAATGTGCGACAACAATAAAATTGCTGAGAATCGGAAGATACAGCATGATCGTGGGTTATTGTTTTGAGATGTTAAGACACAGAAAGGAAGTAGAAAGTCTGGACTTAGTCCCAGCTCAAAATGAAACAAGTCCTAACTTAAGATTACGAAGTTAGAGACAAGATGCTAAAAATTACGAATTCAATTTTTGTTCAAGGGGAAGTATCTTGCGATTTTAGGATGCCGTTAATTACTTTTAAATTAATTAAATCTCGAGGTCAGGGGTTCGAGTCCTGCTGTCGCTGGTTGTTTTGTTTGGAACGGGGGTCACTGGTGTGACCTGTAAGCTCAGCCGGACTCCACACAGCTGTAAATGGATACCTGGAGAAATCTGGGGGAAAACACGGGAAGCGCCAGATGATTTGCACCCAACCATGCATTACACTCCCGGCCAGAGGCATCGAATCAGGAGATCGGTATCTGCGCAAAGCAGATAATTGGTCAGCATGCGAAAAAGTTTTTAAGTTTAAATAGTTAATTACACCCTTCATAGGAAAGGTCATAGGAGTGAGTGCATTAATCACAGAGGCATTAGCTTGATTTCTGTCGAAAGAACATTGCATAAAATGAATATACTGGTTAAACTTTAAGACCCTATACTACTACTACTGCTAACAACTTACCGCAGCGCCAAGCGGCCTGGGGCTAACGCAGCTGCCACGCTCCTCCTCCACCCCAACATATTGAGATCCTAAGCTAGATACCGTCGATCAGATTTTAAGAGAAGAATAGAGGAGTTTTAGGAAGGAGAGAGGATGCACTGGCTGAATTTTAACGTTTAGATTAACGAGTGAGAAATGTGTCAATTGATAGACCTCTCAAGTCTTCAGTTTTAAAGATTATGAGCGAGCATTTGATTCAACTGATGGAAAAGCATTACTGAAGGTCTTATCCATATATGACATGTTGAAGTACTTAATAGTATGTACAAGAATAATATTACTGTAGTTAAGTTGGGAAGCGAGGTTAGTAGTTGGAATCAGAAGTTAAGCCCGGTTGAGTCGAGTCCTCGTTTATATGGATTATTTTTGATGGATTCTACCCTAAAACATATAGCAAAAGCAATGTGAGAACAAGGTATCAAAAGAGAAAGGTAAAATCCTCTTGAACTTGGATTTTGCAGATAATTTTAGCGTTATGTCATAGAATAAGATGCCAGGGAAAGTAATGAATTTTTGGATGTTTGGGAATTCAGAATATACGGTAGATTAAACAATTAATGTTAAGAAGACGAGTCACTTAAACAAGGTATGAATGAGGACGAAGAGGTGATGTTAGATACAGGGGCTTAATTTGCTATGGAGCAGGGGGGCAACTGGCCCCTACAGACCAGAGTTTGCCCCTCCCCAGCTGAAATTTAGTTTCTGCAAAAGACTTGTCAAAACTAAGATAAGCCTGCATAATTCAAACATCTTGAGAAACAGGTCAGTTTTCCTTAGTATATATTTGCCCTTAGAGTACTATATGGCTCATTTTTCATTTTCACTGTCATTTACACTTGATTTAGGAAAATTGGCTCCAATCCCCCCCCCCCCGCAGGACTTTGACTAAATTACGCCACTGGTTAGAAAATCAGAAGATAGCATAGGTAGATTACTTCACTTAAGTAGGTAGCGTTGTTATGAAAGATGTGGTAAAGACGTGAAAAGTAGAATATACAAGGCACAGGGTGTTTTTCCACAGCTGAAAAACGTTTGGAAGAATATGAGGATAAGTCTAAGATTACAGCAAGTCACAGTAATGACAGTGTACAAGCATAGCTCCGAAACGTAGGCCCTTTGAAAGACCGAGGAAAATCTGTTAAGCGTTATTGTTTAAAAACAGCTTTTACGTACTCGTTTTGATGGCCGAATGTCAAATCATAAGCTGTACATAAAGGGGGTTTGATTCTAACTTCAGTCATATAATAAAGAAATATTAAGGTGTTTAGTACACGTTTTACGGACGACAGCCGTAAAACGCCAAAACTCGTCTACTGGGTAACATAATAACTAACTGAACCACTCAGAGGCCACATTGACAGTGTCCATAAAAACAAACAGTATATAAAAGTTCAAAATGGTTCTTTGCTACTGCTGAGAAGCTGTATTCCCTCCAAATGTGATTTTAAGATAATTTAAGGTAAGTTTTGGGCTACGGTAAGGTAAGGTAAGTTTAAGGATTTGACCCTTCACTTAAAAACTAAGCTAACTATGGTTTTTAATGTACTAAGCAATACACACTAGAAACAAAAATATCAAATCAACGTCTATCAACATCAGTTGCCGACTGATAAACTAAACATGTGATTTGGTGTAAACTTTTCTAGAAGGGGCCATTGTAGATCAAAGTATCATTTCTTACTAGAAAAAAACAGAACTGATGATTATTGGGATGAAAATCAGATAATTTCGAATCGCCGATTAATTCTAATTGCATGTAAATTATAAAAAAGAAAATACTCCTGACTACCTCGCTAATTCGTTCATCACTTCCTCTGGAATGTTTTGCTGCAATAAGAGAGTGCGCCCCTTGTAGCTCACGTCTGAGTTTTGATTCAACTTGAGATCTTCTTACCAAATCCTCTTGAGCATCTAGTAGTTTCTGACGGGTCAGGTCCAGATTCTGGACTAACTGGTCCCTGAAAATAGTCCCAAAAGATATAAATAGCTTTTTATTCAACTGAAAAGATCCTTGCGGATCAATATTAAGAGGGATGAATAAATTTTTTTTTTTTTAATGTGATATTCGGCAATGTAAGTAGTTAATCAGAATCAAGTTTTTCTCACTATCAAGCTTTCGTAAAACTTAGCGTGAAGACAAAAGAAATAATACAGGTGTAGATGATAGCTAAAAACACCCACGAAAATCGACAAAATATTGCGACATACTTCAGCCTTCAAAAGAATACCCCCCCCCCCTGATACTAAGGTATCTAAAGGACAATTGACTCCCACAAGATAACGCAGTAGCTAAAATTTTGCACTGGGCAGATTCTATTGCATACTTAGACAACACTTTATGGTTCAATGCGATAATCTCAAATTAAATCTTTTTAACCTTTTTCTTCAAAATTACCGCCTTTTTAAACTCGTCATAACGAACAAATTCATAAACCCAAATCGAGATGAATAATAATGATTGGATTGACATACCCCCAGCTACTCAGACCAAACTTTCTCTGATATTATACTAAAAAAAAATATTGATGAGAACAAATCCACTGACCGGGGACAGGCAAATTTTCCATGACTCAAAGCCTTTATTCTGGAAATGCAAGGGAAGAAAAAAAATAAAGAGTGAGAGATGAAAACCAACTTTTAAAAAATAAAACTCAGTTCTAGAAAGAAGGACACCTTGTTTTAAGCGTACAAAAAGTGAAATAAGAGCGTTAAAAGAAAAATTCTTGATAAATTTGTATTTCAATAAACGGTAAAAATAGTGTCAAGTTTCAGAAAACAAATGTCTAGCATTTCAAAGAAATCCCACTTAGAGCCTTATGACGCCATCTTTGAAGCTGAGAATATTTAGATGGCGTTTAACGACCAAGAAAGTTAGCCCATTATATGAGTAAAAACTCACAAATATACCCACTGTCTGTCGATAAGATAAATACATACGTGAGGGAGATGATTTATGATTCAATAACGTTGGAATCAACAACGATAACAAGTCATAAATATTGCCGAATACATGTTTACTCCGTGGCTACCTGTTATTCAAAGTTAAGGGGTTTTTAGTGCAACCTTGATTGGATTTCCGAAAACTATCATAGGGGATTAAATTTGAATAAAAAAGAAAAAAATTAAAGAACTAAAGCTTGTGGACTCAATAGCTAGGAGAGCCTTGCTCCGCCCTATACCCCTCAAGCAGCTTAATAACTATGTTTCAGAAAATATTTAAATGCTTCAGAAGTAGTTACAATTTATTAGGTAAATTTGGTTAAGACTACTGGTTTGGTTCATTCTCTATTTTTTATTCTCATTTCCTACATAATTTATTTTAGTGTTATTCATATTTGTATTTTATTTGTCTACATTTTTAAATATGGATTTAGGTGACAAGTTATAAGTTAATCTTGTATAATTTATTATATTTGTGTTGTATATATATTATAATTGCTGTTTGACATGGCAAACTTGTATTATTTGATTTCTGTTTTTTTTTAACGCAGGGAATAGCTGCACGTGGATATCCCCCAATCAACAGCAAGATAAGTGATAATTGGTCAAGTTCAGTGAATATTGACCAAAGTGACATCCAAGCAAGCTAGTGATTACATAAGGCACATAATAACTGAGTGATACGAACACATACAGGGTTGCCACCCTGACCTGGAAGAATTTACTAAATCGGAGAGGAAAAATTTTGTAGATCGCATCTGTTTTTACTAAATGTTCAAAAAATTTTTTTGCACGCGCACCATCAACCATTGACTTTTACTATAGGAGGATAATCAATACGATTTTTCCAATCTTTTTTCTTTTTTTTTTCTCTTTTCCTCTTTTCTTTCGTTTTCATACTATGATTGAAAATTCCGGAATCTCGAAACCCAAAAAATGTTACAAGTTCTAAAAATAGAGCTTACAAGAAGCAAAATAGAGCTTGGAACTTACAAGTTCTAAAAATAGAGCTTAAAATGCCTAAAATTCAAGCCACAATGACATATAAAATTTAATGGTATCAACGAATGGGGGCCATTCGTTGAACAAAAGGAGTGTTCAACGGAGTCTTGAGGAAATGGGGGACAAGTTCAAAAATTCTTTTTTTTTGAATATACATATATATATATATATATATATATATATATATATATATATATATATATATATATATATTTATAATGTTACATTTCTACTTACTTTTAATTTCTCTCAGCAGGCTCCTTTTTCCTCAATAAAAATTTTCAAATTGAGGAGATTCACCTAAACACCTTGGGTGGTTGGCTTTCGTTTTGATTCCAATAGATTCCCAATCATCACAAATCAAAGTGTCATTATAGCTTCATTTTTAGTTGGTAAGATTTGATACACAGAAAGCTGATTTTGTCGACCTTTAAACGCCGGAAGTGAAGTGTCTGTTTATGAAAATAGGTGACTGCTTGTCTGTCTCTAAGACAGACAAGTAAAATTGTAGATTGTAAAATAGACAAGCAAAAATTGTCATATATTTACGATAATTTTTTCCCTGAATTCATGGAAAATAAAAAACGTTTTGTTACCTATAAATCATGACTTTTTACTAGTTTTTACTAGATTTCGGGAAATTTACTAGATCCTCTAAATTTACTATATTTTTTTTTTTTTACTAGATCTAGTAAAATCCTACTGACGGTGGCAACCCTGAACACGTATGACCTATTGATCGAACGTGTCAAACCCCAAACGACAAGAGTCGCTACAATTATTTACATTATAACATACTATGCTTATATATAAAAATGTTATTAAGAATGTATATAATTCAACCGTTTAAGATTAGGAACTTCGGACAAAGCATTTAGAAGCCTTTGTCCGAGAGGACGAGGGTTCGAATCCTAGTGTACCCACTTATTTGGTTTGGGACGGGGGTCAGTGGCGTGACTCTGTAAGCTCAGCCAGAGTCGAACCAGCTGTAAATGAGTACCAGGAGAAATCTGGGGAAGGTAAACAGGAAGGGTGTGCGAAAGCACAGGATGGTTGGCACCCAACCCCTATTGCACTTCCTGGCTGTAGGGCCAAGAAACGGAAATCAGCACCGCGGGTAGGGACTGTAAAGTCCAATGCCGTATTGTTTACTTTACTTGATTTTATTTACATATCTAGGAGACACACAGCTTTACAAGTTTTATATTTCCTTAGGTCTATAGTTATCTTAAAAGACACTACGAGGGTCGATATGTGTTTTTTTTTGTTTCAGACAGTTGGATTGTCAAGCCCTTTTATCAATTTTAGAGACTGTATTGACTGTTTTACAGATATTCTGTTTAGTTCTCGGTTCTTATTCAAATCATTCAAAAAACCTTTTCTCTTCTTTTTCTTTTGTGAATGAGGAAAATATGGTCCTTTTATTATTCTCTTTATGCAAAAGCACCTATAGCTCATTGGTCTATTTTCATCGTATTTGTAAAAAAAGTCCATTGTCATAATATTAATAAAAGCAAATTCATAATTTCATCAATTTTAACACTTCAGTTTCATCCCCTGTGAAAAATTTCAATTAATTAACTTAGTTGATGTATGTTCGCAATATTTTACTAAAAAGAAAAAGAAACAACAAATAAAGGTTTCAATACTTAATCAAAGCACTCAACTTGTAGCTACACCACGCGACATCTTTACCCGAACTAAAATAGATATTTGTCCTTTTTTTCAAAAGGTAGTTTTTTTCTCTCTCTCTTTTCTTATTCAGTCACCAAGACAGCCCATTACATAATACTCCGTAGAAAAAAGAAGAGCATACTCTGTTCGTCAGGGCCAGCGAGTGGTAATCAAATTGATTCTGATTACAGTATATTTCATATAATGTCACATTTTCCTAAAGAGCCTCCGGAGTCACATGGCCAATATCGACTTATTTTTTATTAACGAGAAAAATAGGAGTAAGAGTTAATTTTAATAAGAAGGAATAGTAATAATATTCAGCCAAAAATTAGGTACCTTACGTGAAAGTAAGAATAGCCCTAGAATCCTGACAACTCCCCAGCCCTGGTAGTTGAGAAAAACAAACCTTTCAAGTACAACTGCATCTTTTTTTGCTCCTAGCTCACTGTGAGTAAACGCTACCCCTTTCAGGAATTTGTCAATTAGCATTTCTAGCTTCTGGACACTAGAAGCCACTGAAACCTCGGGTGTAGAGCTGTTCCCAGATTCTTGACCCTCGGGCGGATTCCTTTGAAGATCTGAGACAGATGATCTGCTAGTCGCTCTGGACGAACAACGCGATTCTGCTTCCTAATTACAATGTCATTGTATTACAAAAAGAGGAAAAAGTTCATAAAACAAAATATAGTAATTAAGATATCGCTTAAAGAGATAGTAATTCACAAAAATTTGGACGGTGAAGGAGAAACGACAAATAGTGACAAGAAAAACAACCTGATAACTATGCAATACGACTAAGACGATTATAAGCCTTGAAGTAAAATGAACTAACATTCTAGGTGAAAAATTGCCGTAACATAACGATTGATGTCCACAGTATATTAACATTGCATAAATCCTACCTTGGATTGAGTCGATATTTAATTTAAACTTTTTTATCGATATTGTGCTATTATTAAACTTATTTTCTTTTTATTAAAAACTCACAGTACAGTTAAACTAATTTGGCACTAAACTGCATTTTTAGCCTAAAAATAAATAAGAGAAAAGCTGGACTGGGTTAATTATCTTAACCAAGCATACTGCTGTGAAACATCATTATTTTGGCTTATAATTGGATTGGCAGTTGTCTGTGATAAGTCCAGCAGTTCAATGAATTCTTGAAGTCTCTTGAAGAAAGTGAAAACGAAACAAATACTTTTTTTTTTTTTACAAAATAAAGTATTTGAACAAAAATTACGTTTTTGACAAGGAAATAAAATTTTGTATTCATTTTTTTTTGTAAACCGATGCTGTAAATACAGTAAAATTCAAATTTGTTTTCAGAGAAAATCTTATTATCAATTAGCAACACAATATATGGTTAACAATGGAAATGAATATTTAGTAAATAAGCATTCAGTGAATTCATATTTTCAGGAGATTCATTCATGAAAATAATCAAATCCATTATTGTACCAGTAACTGGTGCTCTTTTTCTTCGGACTTTCTTATAAGCAATATGTGAACGAAAGTTTTAATAAAACAAACTGAAAAACATGGGCATCATTATAAACTCAACGACGTCAAAACATCTGTGGATAATCTAATTGGGCTAGTGTTTGGTAAAGAAATCGCATAACCGGATCCGTCAATTACAATTAAAATCATTATAGTAACCAAAACCTTCGACTTTAATTTTCTTTTTGCGCTAGTTGATTTTAAACTTGCAAGAACTATAGATGTTAATTCTAATTCGGTACCAGTCACCCTAATTGGACGATCAGGGCCACTCCTCCTCCTAGCACATGCGTAAGAGTTCGGTATATTGTTCTATCGGGTGCGGTACGTGATAACTGGGCTAACTTGACGTTCTCGAAATCGAAGTTCTCGGTCCATCGTTCTCAATTAATTAGAGAAAGTTGATTTCCAATGTTTATAATTCCATTTCTTTGGAAATGATGGTAAATTAAATTATAAGTTTCACGGTACAATCAGTATAGGCAACAGATTAGTAAGTTAAATTTCCGAAGCGGGTCAATAATCCTCCTCAGGTCTCGCTAGGTCTTGCTTATGTTCCGCTCGCTTCTTTAATTTTTACATGAAACTCAAACCCATTCAAAAAAAAAACTTGGCTCCTATGAAATCACACTTGCAATCGCAGATCTGTTTAAAATTCCACTGCCTGTCTGTTCGAATATAATCTGATAAAACAACACGTATTAAATCCAAACTCGACTATTTTCACAAAAAGAAGGGTTTTCCATGATGCTGTGGTCTTTTTTTTAGTTTTTAAGAAACCGAATAACAATCTATCTTATATTAGCTATATACTGAGGGAGCTTAGCAGGATCTCTAGCAGAAACCTTAAACTTAATTAGAATTACTATCTATATAGTCACGAGTGATTCCACAAGCTGCCAGAACGGTATTTTTATTAAGATTCTAGCCATCCTCAGCCAGAAAAGTTTGGTGTAAGTCTTCAGTTCTGGCAGTTACTTCATGGATATGATGTTTATACACCTGTAACAGAAGATAAAAGATACAGCACCCTATGACAAGGCCGTACCCAGGATTTTTTTTTTGAAGTGGGTTTTACTTAAAGATTTTTTTCTTTGAAAAAAAAAATCCTTTGAAATCCCCCCCCTCTGGGTACGGCATCGCCCTATGACCATACAGACATAATCACAGAAAAACCACAATTTAGGAGGAATAGGGGTTTCCCTCCGCAATATTTGGTGCGGATGGGTATTTCCGAAGTTCTAAGCTTTCTGAAAGTTGTCTGCTTCAACACACTTCTATTGTAGTTATAATAATTGATTTATGTCAATAGTTCAAAAGGTGAACAAAACACTTAAGGTTATCATATAGCCTTGGTTTCATAACTAAGTGTGATAGGATCATAACAAGTGTCTTGCAAATGATGAGGGAAGATTTCATTTTTATCAAGAATCTTGAAGCGTCTGTTATCTAGCTGATTAAAAAAGATAAATTAAGACTAAAGGCAAGGACATTCAAAAGTATTCAACTTTGTCAAATTGCATATGTCAGCTATCTTTCGCTGGAATAGCAAAAGAGCTCAAGACACTTTTTCGATAAACATAGACAACTAAAATCTAAAGAAAATGGTGATATAACTAAAGTTATTAGTAGAAGAAACAATAACAAAAATGATGGATCTCTTTTATAGAAAATTGGATGAATAGAGGAAAAAAAAGAAAGCCTACATCTCTGTAAATACTCATTTAACTAAGTAGAGATGGGAGTTCTGCACACCCCCAGTTATGGTTTTTGTCAATTATTTCAATCTATCTTACTTAATACAACCGGTAAGTGTCCGTAATACCCAATCAGTCCCTATTCTGAAAACAGTGACGAGATCTTATTTTCTGGATTGCGTAATACCCGAAAAAGTTTTAGACTCTTTCAGTTGGTTTTGAATAACCAAACAAACTATAAATATTTTTTCATGCCTGAAGGCAAGCGAGTGTTACATACAGTTTAAATTGATTGTATAAATAGCCGTAGTAGTCATTAAAAGTTGAAAAATTTTGTACGCAGCATCTACCCAACACAGCACATGGGGAGGATTTAAAAATTTTACACAGTCCTCACAAAACAGTATAACGTACAGTATTTTTCTTTTCAATCCTTCGTTCGATAGGCTTTTTAGCTTGAAAAAAAGTATAGCCATTTTAAATTGAATCCTCAAACAAATGTCTACATACAAATTTTAAGCTGTTTTCCTGTATGTTGTTCTTGTTATAGAAATCTGTCACAGTTTGTTCAAGCCTGCTTGACAAGGCGTATAAGTTACGAATCACTACAGCATCACCATCTACTGGACGAGTTAATGACTGATTTTGTTGTAAACTTGAGAGTTCTTCCCTAGAAGAAAAATACAATAATAATTTCTTTCAAATATAAACTAGATATATATGTATATAAAAAACAATCATAAGTCAATACAGCTGCAGTATTCAGAAGGCACTCCCACAGTATTAACCGGGCTGCAATTTCTAAATCCATCCCCCTGAATTAGCTTACTCGATCGGTTGACTTCATAGCTTGTCAGTATACTCGCGTTTTTTCTCTTTTTTTTCTTTATAAATTCTGCATTTCTCTTCTTCTTGCATGAGTATAGTTAAGGAATAATAGGGGAGGGGAGGAAGTTTGGCCTGAAACTTTAATTTTTTTTTTGTTTTTTTTTACAACTTCCTCCCTCAGAACATCACCTTATGCAGATACATGCAGCTGAGACTCTAGGCAGGCTGGCGTGCCTTTCCAACAACTAACAAACAAGTATTTATCCAATAAGAGAGTCATACTTACTCCCGCCATTTACCCGTGCGTGCAGCCATTTAAACATTTGCCTCTCAATTACTTGGACTATCTGTCTCGGCTTTTTCTTTCTACAATTAGCCACGTCTTGATGCCTACTGCAAAATACTTGATTTTCCCCAGGCCGTTAACATATGTGAACCTATGCGGTAACACTTATACATAGGGAAAAGTGGTCGCACCTCACATTTACATAAAAATGAAGGACCGTGACCTGAAAGCACACTCTGTTGTGCGTTTTAGGTAGTTTTTCAAAAAATCCGTCCGATTGTCCCCTCCCCAGAAAAACGATTCTTTTGGTTGACTACATCGATATGTTCGGTCATTATCAAAAGTAAGAAAAATATCAGATTAAGTTAATGCTTAATATAAACAGAATTAAAAATTTTACTCTGTCATTACGCATTTAGGATTATGGAAGTAAAATCGAAATCAATCTTGATATAATCACATACTTCATCTGTTACACTTGTCGACAAGGCTTTTTCATAAGAAAATTGAATAGTGATTTCACCAGAAACCTGAATTTTTTACTTTGCATTTAAATACGTAGTCAAAATTTGGCGTTAAGATAATAGCATCACTAAGCAAAAAAAAAGAAAAGAAAAACGAAAAAAATTAATAAACTAAATTAAAAAACTAAGAAAAAAATAAATTCCCTTTCATCCTGTTTGGAAGTGTGTTGCGTCACAAGTTTTCGCGCGTTTCCACCACTGTTGTTATGTCTGGAACATAGCTCGGCGCCAGAAGAGTCGAGGAAAAAGTTTTTTTCGATATTTAATGTGCGCATTCTTTTTTGGGTCCATTCTTTGAATTAAATCGAAGTGGAAGCAAAGAACTTCTATACTTCCTTCTATGATAGAAGGATATAATAACATTGTGTATGTTGTATCTTAGTGTTTTCCCCACGCCCAAAATGTCTGTAAATCATCCAGTTAATTTCTGCTATATTTGTGTTGAGCTGATTTCCAAGTCTCAGAGGTAAAATCTTGAAAGGTGTTATGAACTTTAATTTGGCTGTCAAGTTGTTAATTTTGATAAAAGCTGAGCACAAAATGCCTGACTGGGTAGAAAAATGGTACACATCATGCGTCATTTGCAGTTCCCATGATCTGGAACCAAGGCATGAAATTTATAATGGACGTTCCTTCATTCTCGTAATGGAGCTGAAGGACAATTCAAAAGATTTTTTAGACAAACAAATTAACAGAGATTTTGTTTGACAAATATTACAGAAAACACTATTAAAACGAAATATTTTAGTTAAGCGTCCGAATTTGCTATCTGCAATGACACCTGTCTTACACAACAAAAGCTTTCCTGCACAAGTATATGCGAATACCTCAAGTGATAACTATGATTCTGACCTAACTCAAACTCAAGATGATTCAGATGATAATAAATAATGTTCCCACATATTAAGCCCGTATCTGTTCACCATAAATATACTTTCCCAACCCACTAGACGTTAATCGCCTGACCAGGAATTTAAATTTGTCCAAGCGACGACTTGAAGTTTAACTTTCAGATTCAAAGAGTGGAATTTACTCCAAAAGGATGTAAGGATATGTAGCTATCGTAGTCGCCATAGTATTTTCAACGACTGCTCCTTTGAAGAAAATGGTAACTTAGAAGACCACACTACCTTTTTTTGACGATAAACAAAAGCTCGAATAGAAATAAATCCTTTTATTAGACAGTGATAATAACATTCACAAAATATACTGGATATTTCGATCACATGTACAGTGACTAGAAATAAAAGACAGAAATACTGTCTTTTATTAGACAATATTTTTGCTGATGACGGTCACTGTACATGTGATCGAAATATCAATTATATTTTTTGTGAATGTTATTATCACTGTCTAATATAAGAATTTATCCCTGTTCGAACTGCTGTTTATTGAAGAAAATGGCACTTTAATTTATAGTGATATTTATTTTGTTACGGATACTTCGCCACATGAGCGGCAATCGTTCGTAGACTGCTACATATTATGAGACTCGTGCTGCTACATATTGTGAAACTCGTCCTGCTACATACTGTGAGACTCGTGCTGCTACATATTGTGAGACCCGTGCTGCTACATACTGTGAGACTCGTGCTGCTACATAGTGTGAGACTCGTGCTGCTACATATTGTGAGACTCGTGCTGCTAAATATTGTGAGACTCGTGCAGCTACATATTGTGAGACACGTCCTGCTACATACTGTGAGACTCGTGCTGCTACATATTGTGCGACCCATGCTGCTACATACAGCGAGACTCGTGCTGCTACATATTGTGAGACTCGTGCTGCTACATATTGTGAGACTCGTGCTGCTACATATTGTGAGACTCGTGCTGCTAAATATTGTGAGACCCGTGCTGCTACATACTGTGAGACTCGTGCTGCTACATATTGTGAGACTCGTGCTGCTACATATTGTGAGACTCATGCTGCTACATATTGTGAGACTCGTGCTGCTAAATATTGTGAGACTCGTGCAGCTACATATTATGAGACTCGTGCTGCTACATATTGTGAGACCCATGCTGCTACATACAGCGAGACTCGTGCTGCTACATATTGTGAGACTCGTGCTGCTACATATTGTGAGACTCGTGCTGCTACATATTGTGAGACTCGTGCTGCTAAATATTGTGAGACCCGTGCTGCTACATACTGTGAGACTCGTGCTGATACATATTGTGAGACTCGTGCGGCTACATATTGCCAATGAAATTCTACCAATGCCTGTAGCGCACCGCTGGTATGAAAGAGACATATTGAAATATGAAACTAGTTTTAGAGAAATTACAATGTGGAAATATGAACATAATTATTTGTGGTGATTTAAAGGTCATTGCTTTATTGCTTGGATTGCAACTTGGATTCACCAAATTTTGTTATTTTTTCATGTAAACTGGACAACAGTGATAAGAAGTCTAACTACGTTAGATTTCTACGTCAGCCTAAACATGAATATTTGGCGAATACAGCGAGTACAAAGTATGGCGAAAACAGAAAACTACGGATCAACCTTCTGATGGATTTTAAACTTGAAACTTAAATTTACCAACGTCAGTGACGCTAAACTGAAAGAAGGGATTTTTACAAGACGACAAATCTGGTCACTAATACATGATAAAATTTCAAAAGATAATTAAATCCACTGAAGGAATCCTGAGCCGCGTTTTCAAGCTCAGCGGGTTCGAACACGGGTTGTTCTCGTCTAGTTTCAAGTTTTTCGTCTATTTTCAGCGGGTTCGAAGTTTCAGCCCCTTGTTTACCTCGAGAATCCGCTTTGTGAAAACGCTTGATGCACTAGACAAGAACAACCCGTGTTCGAAGACGGGTTGTTCACGGCTCAGCGGGTTCGAACACGGGTTGTTCTTGTCTAGTGCATCAAGCGTTTTCACAAAGCGGGTTCTCGAGGAAAACACGGGTTTGAAACTTCGAACCTGCTGAAACTAGACGAAAAACTAGAAACTTGAAACTAGACGAGAACAACCCGTGTTCGAACCCGCTGAGCCTGAAAACGCGGCTCTGATAGTCTTTCGAAAGTTTATGTAGGAATTCTCATGGAAATTGTTGAAAGCAGCAAACTATCGTGAGATACTGGCAGATCTTCTGAATCCAAGTTTTTCTTATAAAAAGAGAAGAAAACTTGTTTACAAATAGAGCAATTACAATCCATTAGCATTATTTTTCAAATGACCAAATAGTTCAGTCAATAAATGATAAACCGGTTACTCTCGAGCATATTTATTGTGAGCTTCGAGAGGGGATGACACTGGGTAGAAAGAAAAGAGAATTAAAGCCGTATCTTCAGGTATGTATACAGGGGGTAAGAGCAACACTTCAACGCTGGTAGAAGCTTGCTAGTCCCTGAGTGAAGATAGTGATCAGGACCGGATAAAGGGCGATTGGGTCCAATCAGGCCGTGCGTTACCATCAAAATAAAAAAAAAAAAAAAAAAAAATAAGTAAATCGTTTTTATAATGAAAGATAAATTATGAGTTATACAAATAATTAAAAACATATTTATTTTCAGTTTGCATTGCTGGATGAGATTTATCAATGCACTTATTGTTATATAATCTTAGAAAACTGATAACCGTAAAAGTTCATGTCAAATTTATTGAATTTAATCAGGATAGTCCTACATTAGAGAAATTTTGCACTAAGTACTTGAACTATTTTTTGTACGTAAACTACTATGGAGGTATGTTTCATTTAAATATTAATATATAGGGAGGGTCCTACAAAACCAATCCAATAGGGAACCGCACCTAATCAATCCAGTGCTGATAGTGACAACAAAGGGCCGAAGGAGGCAGGGGAAAGTTGAGTCGCTGCAAAAAAAGAATAACAAAGCGAAACAATCGAACATATTAACCATAATTTTACGCATCCAGAACAAGGATTCGTGTCAAAATAAGTTCTGTCAAGGACGAGGTAATATAGTAACTATACCAGTTGAATCTAGAAGCTGGCGTGTATCCACAATGTAGGATCTGATAAGGTAATGCGAATCTGGCCCTTTCGGATTTATTAAGGGGAAATAATACCAACTTACCTCATAGGCGCTTTGGATGAAGAAGTGGGCTGAGAAGGTTAGGATCATGAGTGATTTTCCGAAAACCGGATCAAAATTCTACAATGCAACATGAATGTTTCATTTATTTGCTTCAGTTTAGATATGTCCAAAACTGAAAGTGAAGTTTGAGTCTCTGCGATATTTGGAAGTCACATTTGTCGCTATGAAGAACTGCATGAGACTTTCTCAAGTCCCATCAGACCACCGATCTGAGAGACGTATACGACTCGATAAAATGTATTTCATCCAAATTTTGGAAAAAAGGATTCCACCTTAGTACCATCTACCTTAGTTCTGCCCTAGGAATGACCCATGGATGGATGATAGATAGACTTATCTATCAACAAATGAAATGACATCATTTTTATACAATCCTAAAAAGGACTCATCCCAGATTTGCCTCTCAATTACTAGGCCTATCTGTCTTAGCTTTTTCTACAATTAGCCATGTCTTGCCACATCTTAACTAGACCAGCCTTGAAGACTTTTGAGTTCGTTCCAAAAGCCAATAATCAATAATGATCATAAATATTTATGACTGGCCTCACCCCAAAATGGTGGATAGCAACAAATTCATCCTCCTAAGGACCCCTAACGTTACAATTTCTTTTGCATTTACAATACTAAGAATGCACCCACTTGTTCTGTTATCCAGAGTCTTCAAATGAAAATAATGGTAAACAGTTACATATAGTTAAAGGTAAGAGCTTTTGAAGCACACCGTTTATCGGAGGAAGAATCTTCTTATTTATGGATACTAGGGGTGAGGGCGGTCCTCTGAAAATTTGTTTTATACTTCATCTCAGGACTGGACTAACTCCAAAGACTTTGATGCTAGGAAAATTCTTGAATTCCAGTGACTTTTTATTTTTGGCTGTTTGGGAGGGTTTCGTCACAAATTAGTCAAACATAGACAATGGAACTGAAGAAATTAAATTCGAGAAGTATGTTTGGATATCGAGGTATACCTTTATGACAGAGCCAAAACACTAGCATAGGTTCCTATCTTTCCTAATATTTCTTTTCTAAGCTTTTTCTTTATTTAGCCAAAGGATATAGCATAACAGATTCAATAGATATGCGATTCTTAAATAAAACCCCTTTTTGCAATATTCACTTGTTATATACTAGATACAAAAATATAGGAGGCTAGCATCTCACATTTCAAAATCACTTCAAGTATCAAGAACAGGTATCAAAGTATAATAGTATCAAGAAAAAGAGAAGACGACAATTAATAAGGGATATTTCATCTATTCATTTCCGGACTGCAATTTCAAGGACATAAAAAAGCCTCCGCACTGGCACTAGAAAATTGCAACGATCAATATCCTAGTCGCCCATTTTCTACTTAGAGACAAAGAACCTTCTGGGATTAATAGAAGAAGGAGAAAAGAGTTGAAGTCTCGAGATTAGTATTCATATGGTGTAGTAAGTCTATATTCACAAATATGGATGAGAAATGGATGAAGGAGATGCCAAGCTTCCTGAGGAAAAATTGAGAAGAGCTCTCCTTACGTTAAATGAGCTTAACTATAACCAAATAATGCTATATTCTAATAATATCGCATTTTATATAATACTGTGTCTGGCTTAAGACATGCAATTGAACTTTCAATGCTTTTCTGCTTTTTAGAGGAGTAAAAAGTCGAAGATTCCCTCTGGCTAGGAACCAGTCATGAGTCCTAACAGGATAACGAAATTAAATTTAGGAGTTTGTCATACTTGTGGTGCAGAGATATCCATTGTTTCTCACAACTGTCATCCGCCCGAACGTTCCGAAACATTGTTCGAGGAATCCAGTTCAAATTCAGTGTTATGTGCAACCTTACAAATTTGGACTCCAGCCTAGTTCTGGCTATGCCCATGTATCGTCTACCTCCGTCAGGGCTAAAGATTAACAAATATATAGCAGCCTAACCTGTCGAAATGAGGGCCACGAAGTACCTTAAGCTTTCGACTCACTGATTTATAACAATATGCTACTTCATGCAATACAACGTAGAATTAGCCCCTCTTATTCATATAGCCCTTGCAGAAATGTATTGTCGTCTAAAAGCTCGGCTTATATTTCATCCGCTGTCCAAGAGCAATGACACAAAGTTTCCTCAAAATCCCTGCCAGACTAGAGCCACATACCCCTAGGGACATCAGTTGGGGGGGGGGAGAGTCAGACTCTTCTTCTAGATTCTCAAAAATACCTTTTTATTCGGTGTTTTCGTGGGTTGTGGGTCGTATCCAATTTTAAAAGACAGGTTCAATATTGGGGAGCCACGCAATTCCTATTTTATGTAAATAAGACATGTGTTAGCCACAAAATCACTCTTTTCTAACTTAATACTACAACTGCACAAAAAAGGTCATAGGGGTAAACACCCTAAGGCCAACACAGAAGAGGAGCATGCTCCTCTTCTCCTACACCAAAATTTTGTATGAGCTTTGTACATTACTCCCTTTTATGAAGTTCCTACTCCTTTTAGTTCCTATTTTCTTATGTTTGCTCCCATCCCATTTAGAATGCCCTGATAATGGCTTGTGAATCGATATAACAAATTTATACTCTTACCTTCGCTGTTCAGATATTTTGGTAAGAAAGCTGATTTGCTCTTCTAATTCTCTGATCTTTTTTTCTCTGTCAAATATCTGTGTTTTTAAAGATCCACTCTGAAAAGAAAAAATCAAGTTTTTTATATAAAATTCGTATTATCTTTTTCTTTGTGAGAAGCTAGTGCTTCCAAAGGACTATAATGTTTTATAATAAATATATTTTCCGAGGAAAAACATACACATTTTGGAGGATCTCCCACATAATTCAGTATGGAAAATAGAGATAACCCAACAGAGTAAAATAAAGAAAGAAATTTTAACCCAATTCGAAAGACTTTTTTTTGGATATTTTTCTAATTTCATACGTATTCACAACCGAGTATTGACAGAAAGATTATTATGGGTGATAGTGGTTGATTAGCAAATTTTCATAACCAATGTGATGGGGGGTTTATTTAAGGGAAGTATTGAAATCACTTATTTTATTCAGAAACTAATAGCAATCACGAACAAATTTCTAGAAGCTAAAAGAACCACTAGAAAGTCCTTCGATAAACATCAAGTTATTTAATTTATTCAAGCTCGTCTTCACTATTTTTTTTTTATGTACGAATCCGTCTATAAACATACACCGATACGTATATGCATATTTATATGTAGACGTACAAATCAATAGTAAAGAAGTGTACAGTAGCGCTATCTAGACGGGATTTCTTAATTTTGCTAATTCTGTCCGTGAACATTTTTATGGGAGGTGATTTGGTGGTCGCGAACAGATGAAATGGCTCACCATGCATAATTGCACACCAACACCTCACTATACCAATCAAATCTCAAGGTTTTTCGAATGTATTATGGAAATGAAGCGTCAGTCTTATTTAAAAAACTGAATTTTTGCTTAAAACCTATCTTTTAGCGTACTCAAGTCACAAAAAATTCGTTCTGAAATTCTTCCAGAAAGACCCCATTTGTAATCGTACTTTTTAGATAGCTTACGCGGATTTTCTTTCGCTTTGCTTCTTCTTTTCTTATTTCAACCTTAATGCCTATTTTTTTAGGCCTAGGTTGTATATTTCTGTTGTGAATATGAAATTTTGATATATGCCTACCCTTAGGACAACCTGACCCCAGGTTCTTGGGTCGGTAGTGAGTAAAATGTATTGTCCTTGTGTGTGTTAATAAATTACTATTACTATAATGAGTAGCACAACTTCTCTTAATCTACAAATTAAAAAAGTGTAAAGCCGTTTTTTCAATGTAAAAATTGTGTTTTAAGAAACATTTTTCAGAAACTTCTTTTGAAAGTAAGTATTCTCTCTTATGTGGAGGAATGACTGTAGACATAGCTTCGGTGTAAAATGTAAACGAGGTCATTTTGTTTTTGATAGGATTATCTCTGTTTTCATAGCCTTTAATAATACCTTGCTATCAACAGCAATTTAGGAAGTGATAAAAGACAAGGGCTACCCATAAGACCAAGTCCAACCTTATATTCTCTTCATTTTACTTTGCAAAGATCGAAATTACTTTTCCAGTTTCAAAACTTTTGGTCACAAAAGCAGTAATCACGGTACTAATTCTATAGCTAAGTCTAATAGCTATTACTATTCTCTGATAATTCGATTGAAACATACGAAGCCTACAGCAGCAAAAGACTTCCGCGAGACTATATATACCCAAAGGTACCTCACTATGCTTAAAAAAACGACCTAGGAGAATATTTGATGCTTGTTTTGTGTGCAAGATGGGACTCCACTAGTTATTCGTGAACATTCTCTAGGGAGATGGTTTGGTCTAAGCAATGCAATTGAATGGTCGGGTTTAAGTCCTGTTTAATAGCTTGCAGCTTGTTCCTTTGAGGTTGGGCAAATTATTCTACAAAACAGAAGACTGATATAATTGGATTAATGATTAAAAGACATCGTGCATCTTCCAGGAGTTCGTAAACAATTTGATCCCATTACTATGACACTTGAGAATTTGCGGCCTAAAGCTGGTGCTGCAACGGACTCGGACTACAACCTCAAGATACGCGCATTCTTTTCATATCGCTTTCTTTTGCAAAAATGTTGGTTCATAGACGCGTTACGGAATTTCTAAATTAGAGAATGACTCTTCAATCACTCTGTACATACAAATAAGACTTAGATCTTTCAATTTTCTTTTTTTTGGAACTTCTACGCAAAAATAGTGGGCTCCAAATGGAGTCACGAACTATGTGAAATGAAGAATAAAAGTACAGACAGTTAGGTAAATTCAGTTTCTATTATAATGTGAGCGGTTAAGTAAGTGAAAAGCACAGTATTCGCTTAGTATAAAGTGCGAATATATGGTGTTCAAAGATCTTACACAAAGATAAATTTTAGCACAAAAAATAAGGAGCAGTGAAATTTAGCAATTGTATTTGCGATTACATATATATATATATATATATATATATATATATATATATATATATATATATATATATATATATATATATATATATATATATATATATATATATATATATATACTGTATATTATTACAAATTGTATAACCATCCCATATTAAAAAATTCAGGACACTCCATATGGCTTTGGTCTTCCAAGATGGAGGGGAAGTTCCCCCTTACCCCACACTGGTGGCATTCTTGCTAAGAAAGTTCCTCTTTGAACGCGCTAATATCTTGTGTTAATCGACTAACATTGACTTGATGACGAGAAAAGACGTCTTTCTCCAGATTTTATCATTTAATTTACGCCGTGGGGACATTAAATCCATCACCCGATGGCATTTTTCCCCTAGAGACTTCAATCATATGTATTTTTCCAGCTAAGCCTCTACAACTGATAAACAGAAATCTTTGCCAAGGTAAATCTTAGGAGTAACATTTCTTTTTTAATTATGCTGCAACAATGGAATCCAAATCATGGCCCTCAGTGTGACAGAATTTAGCCATCAAATCCAAAACATTATTCTGTGTCATTGTTCATTTCTATACGAAAAACGAACCTTTCCGGACTACGGACAAAGAGAGAAAAATCGTAAAGTATCTTAAAATATTACACAATCATTTTTTTGGGGGGGAGGGGGGAAGGGGGAGGAAGAGAGCCTCGTTAACGAACCTCCTTTATAGTTCCAAAGATAGTGCTTGAATCTGTGTCTATCTTATTAAACGAGAAATGATTGTATATATGTAAATTTTTTCTAGAAAACCACTTTAATTTCTTCTGAAAATTAGCATTCTACCATTTCCTGGAGAAGAAAAACGATCAAGATAGGTCATCTGTGAAGTGAGTTTTGGATTCTCAATTGCTTCGCTTTAAATGCTACGCATTGTTTCAGAAAAACTACAACAATAATTTTTATATCATGGGACCCAATATGAGTTAAAAAAATTAGTTTTCGTTTAATAATATTGTCTTTAATAAAATAACCGTTCGTTTTCCGGTGTGAAAAACGATCTAGATAGATCATGATTTTGAAAAATTTCGCTTGGGGCCTTAATTTTGTAAAATATTTTTCATATGAATGACGCAACAAATACTTATATGTCCAGTACCCAGGCTCGTATCCACAATTTTTTTTTTTTTTGGAGGGGGGGGGGGGTTACAAAAGATTTTTTTTTTGGGGGGGGGGTACAAAAAAGAATGCATCAAAGATTTGTTTATATTCATTTTTGTTAAGTTTTTAAAGGTCGAGCAAACATTTCGTGGTGGGGGGGGGGGGGTGGCGTCAAACCCCGTACGGACACATACAAACCCCGTACGGAAACATACTCATTGTATGTTTTAATTAGTATGTTTAGATTTTGGACGACAAGCAGTGTATACCAATTATAATATTTTGACTGAAAAATTTAACCGCACCCCGGCTTGGTGCTACGGTGAGTTGTTAGTAGTGGTAGTAAAAAGTTTAAGCCTTAGCAAAATATTGAAAGTATAAATAGGCTTTTCTTGAAAATCGTTTATTATGGATCCGTTATAATAGTATTTAGAGCCGCCAGTTTTAAAACCTGACATTTTTTATTCATTATGAAGGTGTAAGACAGCATCACAAAAAAAGTATTTGTTGTTTCTAAAACTGAAAGTAATACTTTCTAGTTAATCTGTTTCAAATTCTAAACAATTTATTTATGTGGGATATTAATAAATCATCAGGATTTTATAGGGGGTGTTTTAGTTTTGGGAGTGAGCCCCCTTCCCTAAAAACAACACAATCTGATCACTCTTTGCCGAGTTTCAGAAGTTCAGCTTCAAAATACTTCTTTAAAGGATGTTATTTAGCTTTGTGTATTAAATTACATTTTGTTATTTTTTCTTCTGCTGCTGTTTCTTCGATATCTTTGTCTGGTCTTACACCACGACATTATAATTAATTACGCTGCAAACTAAAATTATAGAAACTTGATATAATACAGACCATATTCTCGGCTTCTCTAAGGGAGTCACCCATTGTTGCTTTTTCCGCTTGAAGGAATTCTTGCAACTCCCGTGCTTCCGCTTCTGTTTCCTGCAGTTGCTGCAGAAGAGTCTTCTGGGCGGCTAAGCTTCTGTCAAGTTCCCGCTGTTGTGCACCAATAATAGACTGTGCAGAATCAAGCTCAGCTTGTAGCCTACATATTGTTTGAGTTGAAAGTTGTAAATGATTTTCTAAGTGAACAAGACTTTCACCTCGACAGGCAAACTCTTAAAAGAAAGAAATGGGTATCATCAAGTGCCACACTGAACGTAAAATAAAACGGTACTTACGCATTATACAGACCACTCTATTCTTCTGGATCTGTTTAAAACTAGTTTCTCCGTGTCCACTCGGAGACAATCAGCTTATCCTGAGTGAGATAAACTACTATGCAGGTATATTTTAATTAAAGATTTAATATATACAGTTGATTAGGTTAGGTATCTAATATTAAAGCGTTCTGGGCGCCCTGCTTTCCATAATCCTCTGTTGTAGTTTCCATAGTTTTGTTACTAAAGTATTATATTTTCATTATATTTTGGTGTATTTCGGTATGATTGACCTAACTTCACTTCTTAAGTGGGGTCGGTAGAATACGCAAGTACCAATAAAACAAGACGTTATGTATGACATTGTACAAAAAAAAACCTACAGGGCATCTTCAAATAACGTATTTAGTTTTTTTAATTTAGTTTCTGTTCATTTTTAATACTATATTTTGGATAGCCCAAATATAAGTGGGCTACTCCTCCTCTCAACCCCTTCACCCATTTCTTGCATTAAAACTTAAATCTTGCATAACATTACTTTAAGAAAAAAAAAACTCATTTGGATGTTTTTACTTTGGACGATAAAATAGATTTTTCTAAATATGAGATATGCAATTGCTCCTATAAAGGTTCAAACCTTCACATTTCTTAGAAACCCCCATTCTTATGATCAATTTTAACTTTTCTCAGAGTGCTTCGATATTTAGAAAATAACATTTCCCGTTAAACTACTATTTCCATAATAGAAGGAGAGCTGCCCCGCCCGTAGTCAAACGTACTTGCACACTTAGTCAAAATATAAAATATTTCTTCTAATATTTCGACTATTCCTCAAATTGTTTTTTAGGCAATGTTCCAGAAGAGACAAGATCTTTGGACACGTCGTACCAAATATTCCAGTGAACTGGACAAGATGGAGTAGATCAAAATTGGTCTCTTCGTAAGATATATTTTTTGTCATATTTCTGTTAAATATAACCCTACTTTTATCCGTAACTACATCTTCATGAAAATCTACATAGATTTCACCAACAAATCAAAATTTATGAAAAGACCTCCGGACACCAACGCAGACACAAAAAAGTTGGAGCAAAAATAGATACTACAGTCCAAATTATTTTCTTTAAAAAGTATCTACCATAAAATCACCGACTACTTAACATATAAAGCATTTGCTTAATTAAAAAAAAAAAAAAAAACAAAAAAAAAACAAACAAAAAAAAAAAAAACACAAACACACAAGAAAAGAGTTCATTAAGATAAGCTATTCTTTATATGAGCTAGGAAGAGATTATTAAGAGCATTATACCAAAAGAGAATTATGGACTAAGTGATTAGCCGATACTCAAGATAGCCAAATGATGTACAAGTTTTATAAAATCCAATTAAAACCTACATAACAGTACATCGTTACTTTTTAATTTATGGTTCAAAAGCACAACTTTAATTTTGTTATTCTTCTCTTTTTTTTTACCTCAAGACAAATAAAATTTAATTTACAGTGGGTGCGTAGATAATATATATATATATATATATATATATATATATATATATATATATATATATATATATATATATATATATATATATATTTTAATTTTGTACTGGAGGTCAAACCAAGTTTCGGCTCATAGATTTCCACAGATCATAGTAGTTCAATAAGCGTTATGTTACATCAAATAAAGTATACAGGAGGACAGAAAAAATAAAACGTTCCTCTTGGATTTTCGGAGGTTATTAGCTACTCGTTTTTTTGTACATGGAGGGTTTCTTAAGCATGTTGAAATTCGTAACAGAGTTTCATTTCTTACCAATAGGCATGGAATATGAGGGGGCAGGTACCACCCCTTCCAAGCAAAGCTTGTGAGATGCTCCCCCTCCCTTCTGAAACTTATGGTTCTGCTCTACAACGTTCTTAAAAAAACACAGCTTGGTTTTGGTACCGGAGTTCCCCCTCCCTTTATTTTCCACCAATTTATAACATTGGAAAAAGAGAACATGACACAATTTGGACAAAACAAGGGGTTGCAAGAAGCTCAAGAACCCAAGTAAATACAGGAGATGCGAGGAACGGACTGAACTCGATGACAAGCTTGCTGTGATAATACTGCATTAATCCCGGACTAACAAAAATGTCGGAGTATTTTGAATGACCAAGTCTGAACTACTATTAAAATTTGGCATTTCGCACACATAAAGTTTGACACAAACAGAATTCTATGTCCCTTGGGATTCTAGTTGCCAAGCGAGATTATAAAAAAAAAAAAAAAAAAAAAAAAAAAAAAAAAAAAAGATCACGGAAACAATGTGATATGAAATCCAAGTACTTTATCGACATTCCAGATTATTCCCTATGGAGAAACCGACGGGATGGCTCTTGAGTTGAGATGTACCAAAAAATACCTCCCTACAGTGCCGTATCCAGGATTTTTTTTCCGAAAGGGGGATGGGGGTTTACAAAAAAAAATGCGGAGAGGGGTTACAAAAAACTTTTAAAACGCATCAAAAATTTGTTTAGGTTCATTTTTATTACGTTTTTATACGAGGCGTACAAACATGTCGGAGGGGGGGGGGGGTACAAACCCCCTAGCCCCCCTAGATACGGCCTTGCCTACATAATGACCTCGCTTTAAACAGAGATCCTGGAGATATTCCTATAAACCCAATTTACAGAACTAGTTTTCGTATGATTTCGCGAATCTATGCCCATTGGCTAATGAACAGAAAAAAACAACACACACACAAAGAATGCAATCTTAGAAGGAAAAGATATTTCTTCAACCCCTCAGTAGTTTACAAACTGCAAAAACGATTCCCTTGTTCCAAAGATGAGGCACGCCCATAGTCAAGGCAATTAGACTTTCCGAGCGGAAAAAGTTAAAACCAAACATACGGCTTTCCGGACTTCCTCCACGTAGTTCGTAAAGGGGCTAAGCGGACAGCATTGCAACCATGTCAATATATTTAATTGTGATAAAAATAGGTTATTGCCATTCTCTTGGGATAACTCGTAAAAGGTTTAAGCCGTCAGTTTTATAGACATGAAAAAAAAAAAAAAAAAAAAAAAAAAAAAAAAAAGCCATTGTCATGGGAATGGCAATAATAAAATTTTTCTCTCCCCTTTATCCAGTAATAAGTTAATAATAAATGAGCCCTTAGCTATCTGTATTCGGAGACAATTAGCTAAGGATCAGTGGAAAAACGACGTTGCAGGTATATTTTAATTAAATATTTGCTATATAGAGTTGGTATTTTGGTTAGCTTAGGTATTTAATATAATGCGTTCTAGGCGGCCTGCTTCCCATTGTTCTCCGTTGTAGTAGGCTACCCACAATTTTGTTAATAAGGTATTACAGTTTCATCATATTTTGGTTTATTTCATTAAGATTAACCTAACTTCTCTTCTCGAGTGTGTTCTGTATAATACGTAAGTACCCGCTTTTCTTAAAGCTGAGAAGATATACCGTAAAAGGTGGGAATGGGACACTGCAGCTTTTAATTATACATCTTGTTCCATTAAGACCAAGATTTCCGGCGGTGTTCCATCTGAGCATCTGAAACGCTGGTGTTCGGTGATGTTCAGCATCTTTAACGTACTTCTAATATTAACGACAAATATCGTTCTAAAGTAAGAATTTATTTTGCAATTGTATTTGTTCATTCAACATGAAATAGAAATTCTGGACTTAAAAAAGATAGAGGATGCGGCAGCGGATTTGACATTTTATAACGGCAGTGCTGGATCCCACTTAATGGCCCTCTAGTCAGGAAGGGCAATATGGGGTTGCGGGACAGGCATCATGTGCTTTTTCACACCTTTCCTGTTTACACTCCCTTCCCCCCGTTTTCTCCAGGTACCCGTTTTGGAGCTGTGTCGACTTCGGCTAACCACAGAGTCATGCCACTGACCCCCGTCCCGAGTCAAATGACACCGGGACTAAAATCCCCCCTCTGACGGACATAAATTCGATATTTACTGCTTGTCAAAGTCGATTTCGAAAAATAAAAGTATTATCTTATCTCCTAAATAGGGCCGTTCTTTTACTCATCTTTGTGCTAAGATCTTACATCTATTGACAAAGAACACTTAAAAGTGAATTCTTAGCACTAAGATCTTACATATTATGGCGTTCTTTTAGAAACGTCTTTTATCATTCTGCTCTGATCAGCGGTCTGATAACAATGATGAGTATATCATCAAATTTCTCCCACCATCGTTCTATGTGGCAGGAAAATGGTGTCTTTCATAATATTTGATAACATCAGTGAACTGTAAGAGCTTAAAAATAAATGAATTAAAAAACCGAAATCTTTGCAGAAAAATGTGAAATCTTAGATGTAAGATCTTAGTGCAAAAGAATGGCCCTAATGTTAATTCCAATTCTGGTTGTATAGCACGTCCTGAAGATTTTATTGATGGAACACCAGGCCCCACAAGAGGATACGACTGGGCCCCAGGATAAGCTAACTCGCCAATCCTTATACAAAATTTTAACTAGCTGGGTTTCGGAAACTACTTACATTCAACCTCTTTTTTTTTAGCTAAACAATGTATACTTTAAAGATTGAGAGCTTAATTCATTATACAGATAAAATGCTCTTAATTGAGTTACACGGACTTCATCAATTCTGCTTCACACACCCTCTTTTTTCCGGGTCTGTGTAGCACAACTGCAAAATTTCTTGAGATCCAATCATAAGTTGTGCAGAAAGAGAAGAGGTAGGAAGTTGAAAATATCGCAGTCCTACTGGGACACGAATTTTGATTTTCGATAATTCCCTGAAAGTATAACAGTTTAGTCTCATTATAAGTTCTTTTTCTTGACAAATTTTTTGTATCAAGTGTAGGTCGAAACGTTACTTTCTAGGAAGTTAATAATGTCTTAAATCCTTTGTTTTTATAAGAGAAGTTTTTAATATACAATAATGGAAAAAACCATCATAGTCTAGATGAATCTTGATCTGGAGTTCCTTCATATTTGTTGAAAAACGTTTTATGTTAATAAATTTGTCTCACCTTTAGTATTTTCTTTAAAAATTCAACTTTGATCGGCAAAATACACAATTTGGTTCACGTTTTAAGACAATAATAAAACCTAGTATAAAGTAATGAGCCACAAATTACCTAGAAACAAATAACGCATTTTTTTTTACCCATTTAAAACCACCTAAAATTCGTGACATATTTTTTTTACTTCCGCTACAAAATAGAAAATCACAGAAAAAGAAAATATGATAACTCGATAGCAAGAAACACGTTTTATTTTTTTATTGACTTCTACTTCCTTTAATTCATATGTTGCTTGATTACCTTACTTTTATTACATCCTGGCCGCGGCATAACGAGAGGCTTAGCTAACCTGTGCGGAAGTAAAATTTTACTCACCCTCTTTAAACGAGATACATTTTCAAGGGACACATATGTAAAATTATAAAGCAGGCACGTTCAAGAGGATTCCCCCCCCCAAGAAAAAAGAATCTTAAAGATTTTCCCAATAGCTTCCAACGTATGTATGCTTCACCTGTTACTTTTTCTTTGGAGGGGGGGGATTTGCCCCTTAAGTTCCTGTTATAAATTCACTGTAGGCGTATCTAATAAAAAAGATGGATATTTATTTGCGTTGGAGGATGTAAAACTAATAGAAGCAGGCACGTAGAGAAATTTATTTCGGGGAGGCCGGGGGCGGGGGAGAATTCGTCAAAACTGCAAGAACAAACCAAAGTAGGGACTGTCAGACGACACTGATTAAAAAAGGTTACTCTCGTGTGAGGACGGAATCTAAGTAGACAGGAGATATCCATAAAATTCCCATCGACATGCCGTCAATTAGGGGGAGGGGTGCCCCTATACTACATTTTGAAAAGTACTTTCCTTGGTGTTTTCATTGAAAATGGCTTGTTTTGGTATTTTCATTGAAAAAATGTGTGCTATTGCAGAATCAAGAAGTAGACTCCCCCGAAAATGAGAGCAATCTTGATGGAATTTTCCTATATTGGTCATTTGGAGAGATACACACTTGAAGGAGGTTGTTACCTTACACACGAATCGAAACAATACAAACAAGACAATACAATACAATAACAATAGACAAGAACAATACAACCTAGGACAAACAATACAACCAATACAACAATACAACCTAGGACAAGCAGTACAACCAATACAACAATACAACCTAGGACAAACAATAGAACCAATACAACAATACATCCTAGGACAAACGGTAAAACCAATACAACCTAGGACAAACAGTACAACCAATACAACAATACAACCTAGGACAAACAGTACAACCAATACAACAATACAACCTAGGACAAACAATACAACCAATACAACAATACATCCTAGGAAAAACAGTAAAACCAATACAACAATACAACCTAGGACAAACAGTACAACCAATACAACAATACAACCTAGGACAAACAGTACAACCAATACAACAATACAACCTAGGACAAACAGTACAACCAATACAACAATACAACCTAGGACAAACAATACAACCAGTACAACAATACAATCTAGGACAAACAATACAACCAATACAACAATACAGCCTAGGACAAACGGTACAACCAATACAACAATACAACCTAGGGCAAACAATACAACCAATACAACAATACATCCAAGGACAAACAGTAAAACCAATACAACAATACAACCTAGGACAAACAGTACAACCAATACAACAATACAACCTAGGACAAACAGTACAACCAATACAACAATACAACCTAGGACAAACAGTACAAACAATACAACAATACAACCTAGGACAAACAATACTACCAATACAACAATACAACCTAGGACAAACAATACAACCAATACAACCTAAGACAAACAGTACAAGCAATACAACGATACAACCTAGGACAAACAATACAACCAATACAACAATACATCCTAGGAAAAACAGTAAAACCAATACAACAATACAACCTAGGACAAACAGTACAACCAATACAACAATACAACCTAGGACAAACAGTACAACCAATAGAACAATACAACCTAGGACAAACAATACAACCAATACAACAATACATCCTAGGACAAACAATACTACCAATACAACAATACAACCTAGGACAAACAATACAACCAATACAACCTAAGACAAACAGTACAAGCAATACAACGATACAACCTAGGACAAACAATACAACCAATACAACAATACATCCTAGGAAAAACAGTAAAACCAATACAACAATACAACCTAGGACAAACAGTACAACCAATACAACAATACAACCTAGGACAAACAGTACAACCAATAGAACAATACAACCTAGGACAAACAATACAACCAATACAACAATACATCCTAGGAAAAACAGTAAAACCAATACAACAATACAACCTAGGACAAACAGTACAACCAATACAACAATACAACCTAGGACAAACAGTAAAACCAATACAACAATACAACCTAGGACAAACAGTACAACCAATACAACAATACAACCTAGGACAAACAGTACAACCAATAGAACAATACAACCTAGGACAAACAATACAACCAATACAACAATACATCCTAGGACAAACAGTAAAACCAATACAACAATACAACCTAGGACAAACAGTACAACCAATACAACAATACAACCTAGGACAAACAGTACAACCAATACAACAATACAACCTAGGACAAACAATACAACCAAGCACAGTAAATAAAAAGAAGGATCCCCAGACATGCAACATTTTAATCAGTAAATGTAAGGCATTATAGACTCAATGGGCCAAACTTCGAAATTTGACAACTGGGGCCAATTTTCATATCTCTCCTCGAAAGCCTAATGTCTAAATTTAATTTTTCCCAGTTGACCCCCTCCCATTAGGCCTTGGTTGAGGAGTTCCCTATAAGGCTCATTATTTAATAGGTAAAGCCTCGCATTGCACAGAAATTTGGCTGAGAATAGATATTTTTGGGGTAGATTCCACCCTCGGAATCATCATCTGGTATTTTCTCTAAAAATTCAGACGCAAATACACATATGGACATAATCGCGCCAGAACATAAGCAAGCGATAGAGGAAATGGGCGCGTACCCAGAAAACTGTATGGGTCAGGACATCTCATTAGCTACATACGTGCCCCAGGGACCACAAGGCACACATCGTCTTGCAAGTTCAGACGAACTTGGGAAATTTCTACGTCTTTGAAACGCTGCTATCGATTGTCTTATGGCATATTTCTACAATCATAATCAACACTGACTTTTATATCATGGATTCATCTAATATCGGAGAATTTACGCATGAATGAGTTTAAGTCAAAATTCTTGCCAAGAAATGTCAAATATGAAAAACTTTTCGGTTTGGCAGACATAAAATTTTACAGAAAAAACTACTAATATAATTAGAAGCAAAACGTCAGCTCTGAGAAGCTTATGTCGATGCCGAAACGTCAAAAATCTAGTTTGTGTTTTTCATCTTATTACCTCTTCAGGGAATCTGCATTGAATATTGGTAAAATAAATATGGTAAAGTAAGTTTTCCTTATAACCATTCTAAACGGGAGGATGGCGACGCAAACCCCAATATTTAAAGGTTATCACGATTTGTCCAATAATTCCCTAATTTTGAAATTTCGTCCACCTATTTGTTTTTGTTTGTTTGTTTTTGGGGGTTTTTTTTCGCGCGTCCTACTATAATTCGCTTCGTCTATCGAAATAAATTTTTCTGTGCATGCCCAGTTTATATACCCCTGGTTGGTCGTGCACGATATCGGCTGCTGAATACTCAACAACGAATATATATATATATATATATATATTTTTATGTATTTATATATTTGTAGCTTAGGCTTTTTGTAGTCCGATTGCGCTTGGACTTTTTTGGCAGCTATGTTCTAGCTGATTTGTAAATATAATTTGCAAAAAGTCAGCAACTGTAGCAGTTAGTCGCGCAAGTGTGCACCCGGGATAGCGCCATTCCTGACAGTTATTTTACCTTTTTCAACACCTTCCATGGAATCCAACATTGCAGCAACTCGATGTGATGTTCGATCAAGTTCCATTTGGACAGCAGAACGCTCAAGTCGCTCATGTTCTAAAGTTACACGTGCCTGTTCAGCCAGCGACCGGGCTTCTTCCCATTTTTGAGTTGTAGCCTAAAATAAAGACATCACTCAAATTTGATTGACTGCTAAAGAAGCAGTTATCGTTTTCAACAAGCAAAATAATCGATGTTAGATTGCAACCCAACTGTCTGGGTAGTGGTGTAAGTAGACTTTCGCTTTTAGGATGAGCTACAAGGGATTTTGGAAATTCTTTCAAAAAACAGAAGTTGAAAATATATTCTAGTCTAGTTGGAAACTAGCATTTCCAAAATGCTGGTATATTATGTCAAATATTTTAATAGTATAATTCTTTTTCAAAAAGAAAATCAGGAACAAACCAAAAATTTTCTATAGAATAGATGGGTCTCAGGACTAACTTAATTTGTGTTACGTGAGAAACTAAAAGTTTTCGTTTCGATATCAGAAATTCTATCACAAGGAAAGGAAATCGTTTTTTAGCAGGCGTGGTCTATACCACATCTTCCATAGTTGTGCTACTTTTTTTTTTAAACAAATTCCGCCAAACACCCCAAAGACTAAATCTCAATAGTGCGACAAAATTGGACCATAAGAGAATGATAGAAACAAAACAAAAGAAGAAAATACTACCTAAATTACATTCTACTTCCACTTCTCATTTCCTAAAGCGGAAACTTCTTGACATAATAAAGGCCTTGTTTTAAATAAAATGTATTGCCTGCATCTTAATAGTGTTGTTTCGTTCGAGTTTAACAGTTGAAAGTAAGTCCGCCAATTAATCGTACAGGGATGTTAATCCTCTCAATCTAATCTTATCAGATTTGAATTGTTGTTAAGTAAAGAATCATATCTGAATCACAATGATAAAAAATAGATTCTCTATGATTTTAGACTTCATTGCTGTCGTAGTAAAGGATCTGGACCGCAGAGTATAGCCAATCAGCGAATATCCAAGTACCGTCGATATAGTGAGCAGTAAATTTAAGGAGGATAGCCCCATAACGGGCACGTACACACGTTTTTTAGGGGGGGGGGGGCTGGAATAAAAAATAATTAAATTTGATAATTTTAATAGTGTCCATAGACTGAGAAAACTTAGAACGTACACAAGCAGGGAAGGGGAAGAGCACCTCAACAAAAAGGAGGGAGAGCTCCCCCTCTCTGCGTACATCCCTGACCTAATAGCATATTTTATTGTAAAAATTAAATTTCTTTGGAGACAAAAATCACTTTGAACTTTAACCTCTTAAGATCGTTTCAGCGTTGTGCAGAATCCCTTAGGACGCCGGTTAGTATCGTAACAACCAACCAATTGTTTATCAATTCATCAACCAATGGAGTGTTGATATTTTATATATCTTTTTTTCTATTGTAGTGATTTATATTTGTAATGACTTCTATTTTTGTTTATTAGGTACTTGTTAATTATACAGAACACACCCACAAAGTGAAGTTAGGTTAATCATAATGAAATATACCAAAATACTATGAAAATATACTACGAGGTACTTTAGTAACAAAATTATAGAAAAAAAATTCTTGAGTGTGCTCTACATGAGCTACCAAGTATAGTTTATAGAAAATTTGTCTTTATCAAGTTCTTGAAGAAAGAACTCTTCTCGTAAAAGTTTTAGGACCTTATTTTCGTTCTTCTGTAAAATAATAACAGAAAGATAGATACGTCCTTATGTTTTGGGCATGACATGCAAGGTTGTAGCAGTTAAAAGTATCCACCCTTTTAAGAGACAATGACCAATTGGCTACTACAGAAGGTAGCAGAGCCCCTCAAAACGCCCCTGGCCTTTACAAAAAAAGTAGGACTTAGTCTATGAAAGAAGCAATGACTATTGATCAAAACCCAAGAAACTTCAAGAACCCAAAACCCAAGAAACTTCATAAGCCCAAGAGAAAAAAAAAAAAACAAGAAACTTCATAAACCCATTTTAGACAAAACCCAAGAAACTTTATAAACCCATTTTAGTTTCTAATAAATGTATTGGTCATAAGCAAAACAGTAAATTAGAAGGCAAAGCCTGCCTGCTTGATTGAATGAGCCTATCGTATTTTCATTTCCAAGGATGCAATTAGTTTAATTCATAGACCGCATTTAATAAAATTCATGAAGCTGAGCCTAACTTTTCATTTCGATTGCGTGAACACACAAACCAATGTCAAGCAACGGTAAAAAAAAAAATTACATCCACCTGGGTCGAAACGACAAGCAGGTCATCCCCGAATGGAGTAGGAAGAGGTCACAAGAAAGGATTTAAGGGGTGAAGCTTTGGGCAGTGTGGGATGGAGGAGTGTGCATGTCTGGATTTGAGATGACACATAATTGGTGTCAAAATTATTATAAACTGATTAGAAATTTTAAAAAAATGTAAGTTTTGACAGAGGTATAGCCTGAATTTACGAAATGTCAAAAAAACATAAAAGGACAACATGCATGGGGTATGTACAAAATAAAAAAAAAACGTTATTTTAAACAATAACGACAACGTTATTTAGCAACCAATATTTTCCTTTCGAAGAAAATACGTTTCTAGTAGGCTATTTATTACGAAACATCTGAGGAATATTTATGAAATTAAACTTGCACCAAATTACCACCACCCCATGCTTCTATTTTTAATCTCAAGATGTATTTATCTTCTGGGTAGCGGGAAAAATTATATAATATGATTATACCAAACATAAAAGTATTGCTAAAGATGGATAATAAAAATCATTCATTCATTCAATATATGGTAGTTTTTTCGATAGAAAAAAAAACATGGCCTGTAAACCATGAAGATATTGCCTGTAGACCTGTTGCTTGAAGATATTGCCTGTAAACCTGTTGCTTGAAGAGAATGCCTGTAAGCCTGTTGCTTGAAGAGAATGCCTGTAAACCTGTTGCTTGAAGAGAATGCCTTTAAACCTGTTACTTGAAGAGAATGCCTGTAAACCTAAACAAAATAATGTGGAAAAATGAAAATCGGTGACATAGTCTTACTTTATTTGCTTTCACGAACAAATAAATACATTTGAATGAAATATTCCAAACACACGAGGGAGGGGGTATGCAACATTAATTGAGTTTTACAGCAAACTATAGTTTTGAGTGATAATGGATGGACTTCAAGAATATCACATGATGTTAAGAAAAAGAGGGATACTTATTTTCAATATGCGGTTTTATTGAACATAAGTAAAATTGTGGATGAGCCAAAAACCAAAAATAACATAATAAATGCATTTTAAAATACGCACTTTCATGCTGTGCAGTGGAAATATGCTAATAAACATTATGAGTATGACTTTTAAAAAGTTATCAAAATGAGACGTCCGAAACCGCTTAAAGTCTAATTTCCTTTTGGCACAAAATGAATTAAAATAAATAAGAAGAAAAATCTAAAAAAGGTTTATTGCAAGAAATAACCTTTCAAATCCATAATGTAAAACTAACCAGATTATTTCATCATATCCAATACTTAAGAATGCTCTGAAAAAAAAAACATCAGAGAATCACGATAGTAAAAATTATTTTGGAATCTTTCATGTATCAATCGTAAGCCTTTACGTTCTTTTTTTTTTTTTTTTTTTTTTTTTTTTTTTTTTTTTTTTTTAATTCCACCTCCTCTCCTCTCAGTGGCACTAACATTAAAAAAAAACTAGCCTTTACGTTCTTTGGTTCGGATCCACTCAGTATGTATATCTTTTCAACAAAATGTAAAGAAAAGACGGTTCTTGTGCACTTTATGGTACCCACCGCTATATATTGTACAAGGAACTACTAATGGATACTCGTCAAACGGGTATTTGCAATAGAGAAAAGGAATGCAAAGCGTGGTTTTCATTGCGTTTACCATATTTAAACTGTGTGTTTTTTGGGGTTTAGGGGGGGGGGGAGGGGGAGGGAATGTACCTAGGTTAGGTTACGTATTTAATATATGCTGTGCTTTACCCCCACCCCCCCTACTGTGCAAATATATAACTCAAATTTGTTTCTAAACTATTATATATTCATCCTACTTTACTATATTTCATTAGCATTAATCAAACTTGAATTCTTTCGTGGGTACCATAAAACGCACAAGTACCGAAAAAAACATTTATTGGTCATAATTTTCAGATTTTTTAGGAGAGGAAGGTTGTTCAGACTAATCTTATGGTTTTTCCGTATCCCCCCCCCCCCTTGTGTGAAGGTATATAAGGATAGCACGGAAAAGGTTAAAGTTTAAATATTTGGGTCATTAAATAATTTAACCTTTCTGAAGAAAGGGTGAAAAAATCTGCTCTTCAGGAGGCTCTTTCGAATTCTTTAGCAAACAATCTGCTTATACTTGAAGCAGATTTTTATGGATAGTCCTATATTATTTTGCATCATGATATATAAAAATAAAATTTGTTGTAGAATTTAATTCACACTTAAAACATTGATATCAAACAGTTCGTAGTGATGAACTGTAAATAAGGAGCGACTCGGCTCAATAGTAACCGAAACTTTAAAAATGGAATATTGATATCAAGGCACATCAAAAGAATTGGCTTATTATGTTGATTCCAAATATATGATATGCATACTGTTAACCATCAGAACCCAAGAGCCTGAGAAAATTTGTTTGATTTTTGAAAAAGGGGGGAAACATCCCCAAAAAGTCAAGGAATCTAATTGAAAATCTTATGGAATCTTACTACTCTTACCCATCAGATTCAGCGTATCAGTAACCCTACTGTAGAGGTTTCAAAACTCCCATCTGCGAAAATGTACAGTTTTGTGTTTTTTTTTCCAGATGATAACGGATGCATGATCATATCGAACCAATGGTCCTAGAAGATCAGGAGAGGGCTCATTTGAACGGAAATTAAACGATCTAGTGTCCTCTTAAAGTGACCGAAACTTAGAGGGCAACTAGCCTCCCCCCTCTGATATGACTTTTCTCCCAAAGTCGGGGGGCGGCGGGGGAAATCACACCCCCAATAGCCATAATGTCCAGTATAGTTGAAAGGTCTAATAGCTATGCCTTTGGGGATAAAATGACCCCCCAGCCTCTGGGGAAAGGTCTGTAGGTTATGAAATTTGCCCATTGTTTACGTAAAGTATTTGTTATTGGGAAGTAGGCCTATATGCAAATTTTCTGCTGGGGGGATTATCCACGGGTAGTTTTCCATGGGGAGGGAAGTTTCAGGAGGGTGACGTTTTTTGGGGAAATTTACCCTGGGGGCTTGCCAGAAATCATATAAGGAATTATTTTTGTTTTTAAACTATTTTATTTATTTTTTATATATTTTTTTTATTTTTATTCTTACTTTCTCTTTGTTGACTCAATTTTATATGTGGAGATGTCAAGACAATTGTCCAGGGGGAATTTCCACTGGGTTAGATTATCCAGAGAGATTTTTCATGGGGGGGGGGGGAGAATTTCCCAAGAGATAAATTCCTCATGGGGAATTTCCAGCGGAAGAAATTCTTCATGGAGGAATTTTATGCGTGAGCAACTTTCCACAGGTGGGAGGGGGGATCAGAAATTAAAATCTTTTTCAAATAAAAGTGTGCTAAGAAGAATTTTGCAGGCAGAATCGTCCGTAAGAAATTCCCAAGGGAGATTTTCAGCGAGAATGAAATTGTCCGGGGGGATTTTCTTGACAGGGGAGGGGATACATGAGATGAAATTTCCATAGAGATTTTCCGTGGGGGGGGGGAATTTACATGGAAGAGGAGCCAGTTTTCCTGGCATTATTTAAAAAAAGGATCAGAAATTTTAAAAAAGACAAGTTTTTTCTACTGGAAGTAAGGAACAACAGCAAAAGTTAAAACGAGCAGAAATGATTATGTATATGAGGGGAGGGTTTCTCCCCTCCTCGGTACCTCGTACTTTACGCTAAAGTTTGACTTTTTGCCCCCATTCTTTAAGAGTGTATCCTGCAAAACAAGGGCCGTTTAATTAGATTGAAAATCTGTTTTTTGAAAGTACTAAAAGCCTTAAGCGCGAAGAGAGGGGTATTGAGGAGGAGGCAACTCCACTCAAATACGTAATAATTTCTGTTCGTTGCTCCTTACTTTCAGTTTGAAAAAACTTTTCTTTTTTTTATTTAATATATAGCCTATATAAGATGATCTACACAAATAGCTGGTTTTTAGGAAGTAGGCTTAACAAATATGTACGTATAACTGCGACAAAGCATAACAAAATCGTGTCAATTTCTTTTTCATAGGACATGTTATTGGTTAGAAGAATGGAGGTAGCTAGGGGCACAAGAGTGGATGCCATTCCCATGAAAACACAAAGCTGACAGACAATTGTAAATTTATCCCTCATAAGTCTGGCCGATTGCCTTTCCCCGTTCCCCAAGAAATCCCCTAGCAATGGTCATAACCAAATGCACACAAGAAATAAACAAAAAGTAGCGAATGAAAAACTTTTCGGTCAACCGTCTAGGGCTAAACGGAAAGCAGGTCTTCCGCGGTTGGGGTGGAAGGATGTCATAAAGAAAGATTTAAAGGAAACGGGAACTTCCAGGGAGGGTGTAAAGAGGGAGGCTTTGAATAGACTGGGAGGGAGGGAGAGCGTGCGTAGCTGTGTTGGCCTCAGGCGGCTTGGTGCTGCAGTGAGTTGTTAGTAGTAGTAGTACCGAAGGAAAAAGAAAACAAAAGGGAGAATATTTACCTGGAGTTCTTCCCGAATCTGTGTATATTTTTCTAGTGTTACATCATTCTGATCAAAAGAGTTAAGTCGTTCCGTTAGTTGCTTTACCTGATGTGCAAGCCCTTCAGCCCGTTTAGATTCATTTTTAAAACGCGTCTCCAGATCCCTATCCAGTATGTCTACTTGAACATCCTTACTATCAAAAAACTTAACTTCATCAGGGGTTGAACATTTAGAGCATATAGTTGCACCAGCGTCAAGATCATACCCATAAAGAATAGTTTGTGTTTCCGTTTCATGACATATGAGAGTCTGTTTTCTGTTGGGTACGGTGGGTCGGATGTTACGGGTCACGGATCGCTTTATCTCAACTTTGGTGGGCGGATGATCGACAGTTTTATTTTTCCTTGGGAGGGTGGAGTAAGCTGAAGACGACATTAAATTGGGCATGAGCTCACGTTTTGTGGTTTTCGCTGCATCCGATTTGGTAACTTGCTTAGGAACTTCTTTTGAAGGCTTTGAGACTTCAGCTTTAACTTTTCGACGCGGCAGTGTCGCAAACTTATCAGCTGCTGCTTTTACAACGTCTTGCTTGGCCCTTGCTTCATAGCCTATATCCAAACGCATAGGGCTGGGCTTAACAACCGTCGTGAATGGCTTGCGATCAGTTTTCGTGCGGGCTCGAGTCCCTATAGGGCTATCTCGTGAGCCTTCACTTGGCAGTGGGCTAGCAGAGCTACGGCCTGGACTATTATAGCCGCTTTTTGACCTTGTAGGCAACGGGGATGTTTCCATAAGGTGGGAACGCAGTAGCCCAGGGCTTGATTGTGGAGTACGACTACTACGCAAATTAAAAGAGGAGCGCTGGGTAGATCGAACTAGAGGACTTTGTGGCTTGAGATCTGCTTGCACTTTAGAAGATGTGCTTTTAGAGGGCGTCGACTGAAATTCAACCCCAGTTACACTAGAAATTGTTCTCCGTCTTGGATCACTTCTTCTTAAAAAATTCTTTTCTTTTCTAGGCAAACGACTTTGTAAATTCACATTTTCTAGTCCAGTCGAGAGTGTTGATACTTTTTTATCGAAAGTTGATTTGTCAACATTTTGCTGATACTTCACTGCAGTAACAACTTCTTCACCATTAGCTTCGCTTAAGGTAATTCTGCAATATTCATTATACCCTTTTTCAGATCCTTCACTTAAAGACGGATATTCGTCAGGTGAATTTTGCTCAAGTCGTCCAAAATGGTCATTCCACGAGTGCAGTTCTTCCGAAGGCACATTAGCCACAAACTTATCAAACTGTAATGCTGCATTAAAATTCTCTTCACTTATTGGAGTAGGTAAATAATCCTCATTTTCATCACCAACAAATACTTCCGATTCAACTAAATTACTTAAACTGAGATTCATCTGAGGAAATCTGTGACTTCTTGATGCAAAATCGACTTCCATTTTGAGATTCTGAAGATGCTTTCTCTTAACCTGAAATTTGAGGGTACTTAAACAAATATCTAAAATTCATGGATCTGTTTTTAACAGGTCTTTTTACAAACAATAGTTTCAGATCGGCAAAAAATAAAAATAAATAAAACAAAACTTCATTTGGAAAATTTGAAAGTTATTTCACCCAGTGGTAGCACAAGAAGGTTTATGTTTTACCTGGCAACAGAAGGCCCATGGATCGATCCCTGCTGCAGCAAGGTTGGGCGATAGACTTGCTACTTGTCCTTGTAAAAAAGACCCAGCAACAAAAAAAACGTCGATTCGACACCCTATGCACCTGCAATTGCTCTGGAGATTTTTAATTGTTTGTGTATTCTCTTTTTCATCTCTCTCTCTCTTTTGTCAGCAAAGATTTAAACCTTGCCAGAATAGTGAGATATTTTCTAATTTTTGCCAACGTTCTGCACTCTTTATGATGTGTTAATATTTCAGGAGGAAACATGCCCGCCGTTTCTTCCCTTGTCTGTATCGTCTCTAATAAGGCAAGAGAATGCTGGTTTGTCATAACATTTCCTTTTCTCCAGCTTAATCGCCTCATGATGATGATCAAGTTTGTTTAGGCAAGCTAAATCACATAGACACAAAAACACAGGTATCTCTTGACAAGATATGATTTACTCTTGAATGTTTATACAATTCCGGAAGGAAATATCGGGAAATACTCTTGGCTTTAGAAAAGGCAAAGTGGCTTTTCATTTGGTTTAAGCTTAACAGTGAGCAACGGTGCTGAAACAGAAGGGGAACTCCCTTCCCCCTGAAAGAACGGAGTTGTAATTTTTTATCTATTTTATTAAATAATTATCATTTCACAAATAAAGAAGTGTTAATCGTTTGCTAAGCTAAGCCTTCTCTATGACAAAGACTTGAAAAGAATGTCGGCAAGGCCGTACCCAGAGGGGGGGGGTAGGGGCGTTTGACTCCCCCCCCCCCCCGAAATGTTTGTCTGACTAGTAAAACATAAAAAATGGATATAAAAAATTTATTATGCGTTTTTTGAGTTTTTTTGTGCAACCACCCCCCACCCCCGAAAAAATCTTTGAGTAAAACCCCCCTTTAAAAAAAATCCTGGGCACGGCCTTGAATGTTGGTACTGTTCAATTAGCTGCAACCCACGCGATATATTGTATAGGGAAGATAATAAAGGAAACTAGTTAAACGAGTTTCTTTCAATAGAGAATTGGATTGCAAACCGTGGTTTGATCATTGCGTTTACAATATTCAAACTTTTGTTTTTGGGGGTTTAGGGGAAAAAAAGGTACCTAGTTTAGATGTCACGTATTTAATATAGGTAATGCTTTACCCCCCCCCCCCTAATGTGCAAATATAGAGCCCAAAACATAAACCAAACTTGACTTCTCGCGTGGGCTCCAGCTAATTGAACAGTACCGGAATGTTCAAAACAACAGATTTTACTCTCTTTGCACTGATTCCACAAACACAAGATCTAATGAGTTTAATCCAGTGAATCAGCTTGTCCTAAGAAAGGGGGGCATGGTAAATTGAAAGGTTCTCAATTGGAAAACAAGTCAGCTAATACATATGCTAACAGCAGTCCCTTGTCAATTGCCTCTTGGAGATTTTATGCAAACTGGGGCCCATCTTCAGCATTCGAAGATTTTAAGCATTTGATGATTTATTATCAACGCCAGTCGATTGCCTGGACAAGCAATCCAGAAGTCCTATTACCCTCGACTCATTATTCATTCATGCCTACATGTATTATGCAACGATGGGGAGACGATACAAAATAAAATAACATACCAAGGAGGGTGTCAAACAGCCCCCGGGAAAATTACCACAGCAAGCAAACCCCTCAAAAAATTATTTATTATTTAAAATCCAGTACAAAACTGTGTTGTAGACTCGGACAAAGAGATAGAAAAACGAAGAGAGGCCAGATTCTCACTAGATGGTGGATTATTTTGTTCCACTACAGAAATTTCGCACAAAGTTTAGTCTCACCCCGGGCTAAAGACAAAACCTGACCAGAAAATTTTCCTCTTTTCTTTTTTCTATCTCTATCTCTATCTCTATGGACCAGGCTGTATTTTCATCATCGGGCACCACCCCTCGATGTCATCTTACACAATCTTGTTAGCAGTCACGGTTCGAGTAAGGTGAGCTAGTGAAAAATCATTTTGCTAAACAAAAAAAGGGCTTGAAGTAATCACTGCTGATATATAGGAGAGTTGAACCTAAGATTTTCTGGCGAAGAGCCAGAGCTAGTCGCTCTCGGGCTAGTGGCTTTTCTTATTCATCAGAGAATCTTGGGTTCAACTCTAATACCAGCAGGATTTTTTCAAGCAACTTTCTTGATTTAGTAAAAATTGAAAGTCATGGGCTTTGTTTGTAGTTTTACATTTACTCTGGACTCAGTTATGCTTGCCGGATGCGCAGCGCTGGTAGCCAGTTTGTATATTAGTTATGCATTTTTTTTAGCACATAAAAATATGATCTGCTTAATTATTATTTCAGTTTTTTGATTCGAGTAAAAGGTAGCCATCCACCAACGCTGTTATGAAGCTACGCAGGCAAGATTCCCTTCTGGGGATAGGAATGGCGAAAGGGCCGGTGTCGGAATGAAGACCCGCATCCGTCTCAAAACACCAAAGCCGATGAAAGCAGAAGATTACTCTAGCTACATAATTCTACAGCAATTTCTTAACTTGCGGTATAAAAACAACCTATGGCTTTATTGTATCATGCTTAAAATTGTTATAGAAAAAATACCACCTCCAAGAAGATTGAAGTCCAAACAAAAGTTCAAAACTAAGATAGAAACCGCAATGATCCAAAGTTAAGTCGCGGTTATTACATTCAGTGAATTTCGCACGACTAAAACGATAAAAAAAATACATCCGTGAGAAAATTGGATGACGGTTATGAAGATTATAATGCAAGGAGTGTCACTCACATATAATGAAACAAAAACAACTAATGAACAGTTTTACTCCCATCATCGACAGACACGTGGTTTTATTTCGACCCCAGAAAAACACACTGATACGAAAACTTTTATATATTTTTAGACGCTATCGTAAGATATGACGTTAGGTCTGTAAGCAGGGGGGGGGTCCCGTTACTGACTATAGTAGGAGCTGTAAAACATCTCCCACAGAGCATTTCGGAGGTATCTCTATCCCCCATCCTCCAAAGTTGGCGTCTTTGGCTTGACTCTTAAACATGGGATACAAAGGGCCATAAATAGTGAGAGAGTGGAGGAAAAAAATGACAATTGCAAATTTAAGAGTGTTTTAATTCATAAGAAGTAGGTACTCTAGCAAAAAATAAATTTGAAAAACCTAACCTTATTAGCATTTTTTCAAAAAAACTGTTGTACCAAATTCGATGCACTATTCAGCGAATCATCGTTGTATTTAGTTTATGCCAGGTTATAACAAATTAAAAACCTTCACTTTTCCAGATTTCTAAAAACAGTGAAAGAGGACATTTTCGCTTCAAATTTTAGTATCATTAAAATCTAGGAGGAATACCCATTCAAAAATGCACAGTACGATCCAGTTTTAATTAGTACTGAGAAACAAAGTGGTTCCCTTTTTTGGGGCCAATTGTTATGAAAAGGATTTTAACTTTCAGCAAGCAACAAGACAATTAAAGCCCAGTTTTCTTTATTTATAAAAAAAAGATGAATTGCCTTGTTTGACGAGTCGGTACTTAGGCTTATGCATTATATATAACACACAAAAGAAGTCAAGTTTAGTTAATGCTAAGAAATACAATAAAATAATATAAGTAAATAAAATAGGGTGAAAATATAATAGTTTAGAAACAAATTTGGGCTATATATTTGCATATTAGGGGGTGAGGGAGGGGGGGGGGGTGAACCATAGCATATATTAAATACGTAACCTAGCCTAGGCACCTTTCCCGCCCCCCCCAAAAAAAACCCAAAAAACAAAAGTTTAAATATTGTAAACGCGACAAGAAATCACGCTTTGCAATCCAATATCTCTTGCAAATACCCGTTTGACGGGTTTCCGTTTGTATTTCCTTTTACAGTCTATAGCGCTGTGATATATATAATGCATGAGTACCGAGGAATCTTCCCTACAAGAAAAAAAAACATCTTGCGTACCTGCCACACCGAAAGCAATCACTTAAAGTAAGGAGAGGGAGCGACTTTGCCCTTTAACTCAAACTCAGAGATTCTTATGATTTTTTTATAGTTTCATATTCGTAGCATTTTTCGATAATTCGCTGGTTTTACTCCCTTTCCTCACCGACATAAACTTTTACGAATACGCCGTTACCTCAAGCAGCGGTTTACGCCCATTTCATCGACAATCCATTAACATACGAACTGTCAAAATATAGCATTGAGCACCTTTCCAAAATTATCTTCATGGCTGAACAACATCTATGGCATGAGAATACTGGTAACTTATATTGTTTTGTTTAGATTCATAAGAAAACCATGTATCATTGCATTAAAGTTGAGGGATGTTTTCGAGACAAAGTTAAAAGTCTATTTTAAGCTTGACATGTTATGTCGGATTCTATGGAATTCTATCTTCTCAGCAACATTTGATGTTTTCCATTTATGCTTTTAATTAGTGTTCCATTTGATTTTTCTGACAGAATTGCCAAATCAAAATGGGAAAAATTTCGACAAATATGCTCCTGTGTTGAGCTAAAAAAAAAAAAAAAAAAAAAAAAAAAAAAACGGAATGGTTTAATACTTTTAAAATGCATTTTGTTTACTTGAATAATATATATACCAACTAATCAAAACCCGTCGAAAGACAAGAATTATAAAGAAAAAAAAAATAGCCTACACACCTTTGTAAGGACTGGAGAAAATAAGTCCCCTTACCAGCGTCTCTTCCCAAAATAAAAGCTTCTCCTGAAAGGTTCAACTCAATCCCCGTCCTTGGGACAAAACAAGGTATTTATTCAGTACTCATGTATTATATATAACATAGCGCTATAGACTACAAGGAGATAGACTACAAATGGAAACCCGTCAAACGGGTATTTTCAAGATATAATCGATTGCAAAGCGTGATTTCTTATCGCGTTCACAATATTTAAACTGTTGTTTTTTGGGATTTAGAGGGGGGAAGGTACCTAGGTTAGGTTACGTATTTAATGTATGCTATGCTTTACCCCCCCCCCCCCCCCTCACCCCCTAATATGCAAATATATAGCCGAAATTTGTTTCTAAACTATTATATTTCCATCCTATTTTCTTTAATTTCATTTGCACTAACCAAACTTGACTTATCTCGTGTGTTATATATAATGCATAAGTACCATTTATTCCAATCAAAGACAAAAAATTGGCCAATTCTCTGGCTCCTTAGCACCTCTCCCCTCCCAACGAAAATTTAAAGCCACTTGGCCTAGTCATTCCCGAGATCCTGCACTCTATTTCAATGGCCTGGATAACCATAATGTCTTTCGAGCTACCACTACACCCCCCATGTCAAAATACGAAAACCGCTTAACCCCCCCCCCTCGAATTTTCTCCGAAAGTTTCAATTCGATCGCCCAAGCCATTTCAGAAATACTGAAGAATATTTGAAAGCTCGTGTACACATGGTGTCTTTTGATTTACACAGTTACACGTATCATTTCCAGATGATCCCCTGGGAAACTCGGAATTCTTGGCCTAGCAAACGATCCCCGAGAGGCCCTAGCTGATCGTACAATTAAGGCCAAACTTAGCACCTTTTTACTAAAACCTATTTGTGAAGAATGGGCAATCTTCCTGATTTAGAGCCATTGTCCCTAGGACCGAGGGGGTGATGTCGACCCCGAAGGCATACGAACTAGTCCTTTCAATATTTTTGAACTAATGGCTTTCTCAAAATTGTGATCCGATATCACGTGAGTTACCGGGAGGGGGGGGGGTCAGAGAAGAGCATGGAAGGGAGTTTGTTTGCCCTCCTATTATTTTTGGCGTTGAAAAAAGGCGCCAGAACTTTTAGTTCCCATCGAATGAGGCTACTCCAGGTTTCTAAAACCGCTCATTCCACACAAAACGGCCAAAGGAAAGATTGTTGCCCTATATTTCTGGATCCGCTGTTTTTCGGATGGAGGAGGGGATCAATATCTTATTTCCATTTTCCTTCTGCATGGGCGTCCCCTCGTCCAAATAAATTTAGGAAACAAGTTTCTAACCGATCAGAAAGTTCTAGGGCTTTTTTTTAGGGGGGGGGGTGCCTTGAAACAATTTCACACTAAGTTCCTTTTTGCTACAGGTTTTTCAGCAGTAAATTTCAACCTGATCAGGGGCTCATGCCACCATCAGAGGCATACTTATTGGACCTTTCGACTAATCTTAACAAAATTGCTATCTCAAAGTTTTGATAAGATGCCTTTGGGTGTTGCAGGGATAGGTAGTAAAAAAAAAAGTTCAGTAGAGTGTCTGGTTGAACTCCAATCACTTTCGATTCCTCGGAAGTTCACTAGAACTTTCAATTTTCAATCGAATGAGCTCCCTAGTTTTTACGGTCATCCCTTACATACGAAGCACCCGAACAAAATAGCACTTTGAAGGCACACTGATGAAGTACTTTGAAGGCAAACTGGTTCAGACACTCCGGGAAATTATGTCTATGAACAATCTATGAAATGGAAATGGTAATAATCATAATATAGGGCATTTATCTTTGGGACAATAAGGCCCATGTCATTCTTGGGGGCATATTTCATGGGGTATTCGACTATTTCGAGCAAAACGGATATCAGAAAATATTCATCCGATTCCAGGGAGGGGGCTAAGGGGAGTTCTGGGGAAAAAAGGCACGGGAGGATGAAAAAATTTAGTTCATGAAAAAACACAAGGATTTCCAATTAAAATTGAATGACACCCCTCCCAAGTTTCTACGGTCACCCGTTCTATACGAAGTGACCACGGAAAAAATATAATGCATGGGAGACAGTTTGCTCTTTATTAAGAGTAGACTGGCCCCTATTGATCCCACGAGTACCACGTGGTTTATGGTTTTCTCAGTGAGAATGAAAAAACAGATGAAATTCTCACTTGAAAAACCATGAATTTTGTCACATTTATGTAATTCTCACTTGAATAAAAAGTAATTTTGTCGCATTTTTTTAATAATAACGTGTAAAACCAAAAAAAAACAAAAAACTGTGACAAAATTAATTGTTTTACAAGTTAGAATTACCTAAATTGGAAAAAATTCATGGTTTTTCAAGTGATAATTACATAAATGTGACAAAATTCATGTTTTTTCAAGTGATAATTACATAAATGTGACAAAATTCATGGTTTTTCAAGTGAGAATTTCCCCTGTTTTTTCATTCTCACTTGGAAAACCATAAACCACGTGGTGTAGTCACGAGTAGCACCTGTGAACTTGATTTACATAATCGCTAGGGGAAATTATTGATTCACGATGAGGGAATTAGGAAACATTAAGGCTTCTTTAATCTTTAGGCCTGTCACGAGTAGCACCTGTGAACTTGATTTACATAATCGCTAGGGGAAATTATTGATTCACGAAGGGGAGAATTAAGAAACATTAAGGCTTCTTTAATCTTAGGTCTGAGGGATAAACGTTCTTTAGATCAGAGAGAAAAATTAATATTCTATTTCAAATAGGGCTTCATTGATCTTTAGTGTCAGGAATTATAATTGACATCACTTGTTATCTTGGAATTATGCGGGAGTCTAAAGAGATAGAAATTCTATTTTTAAATACGGCTTCACGGAGCTTTAAGTCGGAGAGATAAATTGATATTCTAACGAAACCCTAAAAGTTTAGCTAGGAACATTTATGAGGTGAAGAGATTAACGTAGGAAAGGGTTTCCTAGAAATTTGAAATGCGTTAGCGCATAGATGCCATACAAAAGGAACACGCTGAAATTACGTTTAGGGATTATTTGGGCGAAACGGTTTTATCCATTTTATGGGATTATTTCGGCGAAACAGTTAGAGACATTTTGAAAGAAGATTTTAGGAAAGGTTTTAGAAGAGAATTTGAGGGTGAAACTCTGTGGTCGTTATAATACACAAGTTCCATTTGAACAGTGTTGTGAGGTCCTCTACCCCAACCCCAAAGGGTTCCGCTCCCCCCCCACAACCCCGAAGGAAGTCCTCGGTACTCAAAGATCCCCCAAGCTCCCATAGAGCCCCAGCCCCCCCAAACCGCCCGCCTCAGACCCTCAAAGGCCCTCCCCTGGTCCTCAAAGGGCCCCCGGACCCCCAAAGGGCCCCCCCGGACCCCAGAGGCCCTCCCCCGGTCCTCAAAGGTCCCTCGGGCTCCCAAAGGACCACCGGTGCCCCCCAAAGACCCACCCAGACCCCCAAATGCCATCCCCGAACCCCCAAAGGCCCTCCCTGTGCCCCAAAGGCCCTCCCCCGGCCCCCCTCCTCCTCCTCCTCCCACCTCCTCCTCCTCCCTCCTCCTCATCCTCCTCCTCCTCCTCCTCCTCCTCCCACCTCCTCCTCCTCCTCCTCCCACCTCCTCCCTCCTCCTCCTCCCACCTCCTCCTCCCACCTCCTCCTCCTCCTCCCACCTCCTCCCACCTCCTCCTCCTCCTCCTCCTCCCTCCTCCTCCTCCACCCCCTTCCTCCTCCTCCTCCCTCCTCCTTCTACCTCCTCCTCCCCCCCCCCCCATTCCCTCATCATTTTTTATACTTTTTTGTGCATTGAGACACAGAACGACCCCATGCCCCCCAGCCCCTCCCCCTCCAAAGGTCTGATTTTTCAAAGTTCATTTTGAATTTCTTTCATTGAAATGCAAGAGTTGGAATATTTCAGTAGTGTTTGGTTGTGGTTTACCTTGTCACAGTTACATTTTCTTGATTTTTCAAAGCTCATTTCGAATTTATTTCGTTGAAATGCAAGAGTTGGAATATTTCAGTAGTGTGATGTTGGGGTTTACCTTGTCACAGTTACATTCCCTTGATTTTTCAAAGTTCATTTTGAATTTCTTTCGTTGAAATGCAAGAGTTGGAATATTTCAGTAGTGTTTTGTTGCGGTTTACCATGTCACAGTTACATTCACTTTATTTTTGTTAGTACATTTTGAATTTCTTTCGATGAAATGCAAGAGTTGGAATATTTCAGTAGTGTTTGGTTGAGGTTTACCATGTCACAGTTACATTTTCTTAATTTTTCAAAGTTCATTTTGAATTTTTTTCTTTAAATGCAAGAGATGGAATATTTCAGTAGTGTGATGTTGTAGTTTACCATGTCACAATTACATTCCCTTAATTTTTCAAAGTTCATTTTGAATTTCTTTCGTTGAAATGCAAGAGTTGGAATATTTCAGTAGTGTGTTGTTGAAGTTTACCATTTCACAGTTAAATTCACTTGATATTTGATAGTCCATTTTGAATTTCTTTCGTTGAAATGCAAGAGTTGGAATATTTCACTAGTGTTTGGTTGCTGTTTACCTTGTCACAGTTACATTTTCTTTATTTTTCAAAGTACATTTTGAATTTCTTTCGTTGAAATGCAAGAGTTTGAATATTTCAGTAGTGTTTGGTTGCGGTTTACATTGTCACAGTTACATTTTCTTGATTTTTCAAAGTTCATTTGAATTTTTTTGTTGAAATGAAAGAGTTGGAATATTTCAGTAGTGTGATGTTGTAGTTTACCATGTCACAGTTACAACGACTTTATTTTTCAAAGTTAATTTTGAATTTCTTTCGTTGAAATGCAAGAGTTGGAATATTTCACTAGTGTGATGTTGTAGTTTACCCTGTCACAGTTACATTTTCTTTATTTTTAAAAGTTGATTTTTAATTTATTTAATTGAAATGCAAGAGTTGGAATATTTCAGTAGTGAGATGTTGCTGTTTACCTTGTCACATTTAAATATTGTTTATTTTTCATATTTCATTTTTAATTTTCTTTTGACATTAAAGAGTTGGATTATTTCAGTAGTGTGTTGTTGTAGTTTACCATGTCACAGTTACATTCCCTTAATTTTTCAAAGTTCATTTTGAATTTCTTTTCGTTGAAATGCAAGAGTTGGAATATTTCACTAGTGTGATGTTGTAGTTTACCCTGTCACAGTTACATTCCCTTAATTTTTGATAGTTCATTTTGAATTTCTTTCGTTGAAATGCAAGATTTGGACTATTTCAGTAGTGTTTGGTAGTGGTTTACCTTGTCAAAGCTACATTTTCTTTATTTTTCAAAGTTCATTTTGAATTTCTTTCTTTGAAATGCAAGAGTTGGAATATTTCAGTAGTGTTTGGTCGTGGTTTACATTGTCACAGTTACATTTTCTTGATTTTTTAAAGTTCATTTGAATTTATTTCGTTGAAATTCAAGAGTTGGAATATTTCAGTAGTGTTTGGTTGCGGTTTACCTTGTCACAGTTACATTCACTTAATTTTTCAAAGTTCATTTTGAATTTCATTCGATGAAATTCAAGAGTTGGAATATTTCAGTAGTGTTTGGTTGTGGCTTACAATGTAACAGTTACATTAACTTAATTTTTCAAAGCTCATTTTGAATTTCTTTCGTTGAAATGCAAGAGTTGGAATATTTCACTAGTGTTTGGTTGCGGTTAACCTTGTCACAGTTACATTTTCTTGATTTTTCAAAGCTCATTTTTAATTTCTTTAATTGAAATGCAAGAGTTGGAATATTTCAGTAGTGTTTGGTAATGGTTTACCTTGTCACAATTACAATCACTTAATTTTTAAAAGTTCATTTGAATTTCTTTCGTTGAAATGCAAGAGTTGGAATATTTCAGTAGTGTTTGGTTGAGGTTTACCATGTCACAGTTACATTTTCATTATTTTTCAAAGTTTATTTTGAATTTCTTTCATTGAAATGCAAGAGTTGGAATATTTCACTAGTGTTTGGTTGTGGTTTACCATGTCACAGTTACATTTTCCTGATTTTTCAAAGTTCATTTTGAATTTCTTTCATTGAAATGCAAGAGTTGGAATATTTCAGTAGTGTTTGGTTGTGGTTTACCTTGTCACAGTTACATTTTATTGATTTTTCAAAGTTCATTTTAATTTATTTCGTTTAAATTAAAGAGTTGGAATATTTCAGTAGTGTGATGTTGTGGTTTAACTTGTCACAGATACATTTTCTTGATTTTTCAAAGTTCATTTTGAATTTCTTTCGTTGAAATGCAAGAGTTGGAATATTTCAGTAGTGTTTGGTTGTGGTTTACCTTGTCACAGTTACATTTTCTTGATTCTTCAAAGTTCTTTTTGAATTTCTTTCGTTGAACTGCAAGAGTTGGAATATTTCAGTAGTGTTTGGTTGTGGTTTACCTTGTCAGAGCTACATTTTCATGATTTTTCAAAGTTCATTTTGAATTTCTTTCGTTGAAATGCAAGAGTTGAAATATTTCAGTAGTGTTTTCTTGTGGGTTACCATGTCACAGTTATATTTTCTTGAGTTTTCAAAGTTAATTTGAATTTCTTTAGTTGAAATGCAAGAGTTGTAATATTTCAGTAGTGTTTGCTTGTGGGTTACCTTGTCACAGTTACATTTTCATGATTTTCAAATGTAATTTTGAATTTATTTCATTGAAATACAAGAGTTGTAATATTTCAGAAGTGTTTGGTTGTGGTTTACCTTTTCAAATTTACATTTTATTGATTTTTCAAATTTCATTTTGAATGTCTTTCGTTGAAATGCAAGAGTTGGAATATTTCAGTAGTGTTTGATTAGCGTTTACAATGTCACAGTTACATTACCTTAATTTTTCTTTGATAATTTTTAATTTCTGTAGTTGAAATGAACTAGTTGGACTATTTGATTAGTGTTTGGTCGGGTTTTACCTTGTCACAGTTTCATTTTCTTGATTTTTCAAAGTTCATTTTGAATTTCTTTCGTTGAAATGCAAGAGTTGGACTCTTTCAGTAGTGGTTGGTTGCTGTTTACCATATCACAGTTACATTTTCTTGATTTTTCAAAGCTCAGTTCGAATTTATTTGATTGAAATGCAAGAGTTGTAATATTTCAGTAGTGTTTGGTAGTGGTTTAACATGTCACAGTTACACACACTTAATTTTTCAAAGTTCATTTGAATTTCTTTAGTTGAAATGAAAGAGTTTGAATATTTCAGTAGTGTTTGGTTGTGGTTTACCATTTCACAATTAAATTTTCTTTATTTTTTAAATGTTCATTTGATTTTATTTCTTTGAAATGCAAGAGTTGGAATATTTCAGTAGTGTTTGATTGTGGTTTACCATGTCACAGTTACATTTTCTTGATTTTTTCAAAGTTCATTTGAATTTATTTCATTGAAATGCAAGAGTTGGAATATTTCAGTAATGTTTGGTTTCGGTTAACATTGACACAGTTACATCCACTAAATTTTTCAAAGTTCATTTTGAATTTCTTTCTTTGAAATGCAAGAGTTGGAATATTTCAGTAGTGTATGGTTTTGGTATACCTTGTCACAGTTACATTTTCTTGATTTTTCAAAGTTTATTTTGAATTTCTTTCGTTGAAATGCAAGAGTTGGAATATTTCACTAGTGTTTGGTTGCGGTTCACCTTGTCACAGGTACATTTTCTTGATTTTTCAAAGTTCATATTGAATTTCTTACATTGAAATGCTAGAGTTGGAATATTTCAGTAGTGTTTGGTCGTGGTTTACCTTGTCACAGTTACATTCCCTTTATTTTTCAAAGTTCATTTTGAATTTCTTTCATTGAAATGCTAGAGTTTTAATATGTATGTGGTGTATGGTTATGGTTTACCTTATCACAGTTAAATTTTCTTGATTTTTCAATTTTAATTTTGAATTTCTTTCTTTGAAATGCAAGAGTTGGTATATTTAATTGTTGTTTGTTAATTGTATAAATTGTCAAAGTTACATTTTATTGATTTTCCAAAGTTCATTTTGAATTTCTTTAATTGAAATGCAATAGTTTGAATATTTCACTAGTGTTTGGTCATGGTTTACCTTGTCACAGATACATTCTCTTGATTTTTCAAAGTTGATTTTGAACTTCTTTCTTTGAAATGCAAGAGTTGGAATATTTCAGTAGTGTTTGGTCGTGGTTTAACTTGTCACAGTTACATTTTCTTGATTTTTCAAAGTTCATTTTGAATTTCTTTCGTTGAAATGCAAGAGTTGGAAAATTGGGGTCTTAGTCCACCACCCCGAATGGTGGAAATCCACTAGCTCAATATTGGGGTCTCAGTCCACCAACCTGAATGGTGGAAATTCACTAGCTCAGAATTAGGGTCTTAGTCCACCTGCCTGAATGGTGGAAATTCACTAGCTCAGAATTGGGGTCTTAGTCCACCAGCCTGAATGGTTGAAATTCACATGGGACGAAGTTACGTGCGCACACACACACACACACAGAGAGAGACGACTAACACACAGGGACAACACACACTAAGAGACGACACACACAGAAAGAAACTGAATTACAATATGAATATGATCAGGAATTGTTTACAAGTCAGGTTGGCCGAGCGGTTAAGGCGCTAGACTCAAGATCTGGTCCCCATATGGGGTCGTGGGTTCGAGTCCCACACTTGACAATTTTTTTCTTATTCTAAATCTTTGGAAACAGCCTATATTTCTGACCGTTTAAGTTTTGATGTTAGTGTTGTCAGTCAAAAGCTATGACCTTGAGAAAAGAGCTTGAGAAAATTGCCTGATTATCGAAAAATGGGGAAACATCCTCCAAAAGTCGACAGGAATACACCCCTCCAGCGTTTTGTCGAATATGTTGAATAAAATATGCAAAGTCGACATAGCTTTATTTCATTTTTAAGGTTAATTTAGACGAGGTTCTGAATTTTCTTAAAGAAGAGAAAAAAGTTAGCTCAATTCTGAACTTTACCAATGAAACTGAATTACATTATGAATATGATCAGGAATTGTTTACAAGTCAGGTTGGCCGAGTGGTTAAGGCGCTAGACTTAGGATCTGGTCCCCATATGGGGTCGTGGGTTCGAGTCCCACACTTGACAATTTTTTTCTTATTCTAAATCTTTGGAAACAGCCTATATTTCTGACCGTTTAAGTTTTGATGTTAGTGTTGTCAGTCAAAAGCTATGACCTTGAGAAAGAGCTTGAGAAAATTGCCTGATTATCGAAAAATGGGGAAACATCCTCCAAAAGTCGACAGGAATACACTCCTCCAGCGTTTTGTCGAATATGTTGAATAGAATATGCAAAGTCGACATAGCTTTATTTCATTTTTAAGGTTAATTTAGACGAGGTTCTGAATTTTCTTAAAGAAGAGAAAAAAGTTAGCTCAATTCTGAACTTTACCAATGAAACTGAATTACAATATGAATATGATCAAGAATTGTTTACAAGTCAGGTTGGCCGAGTGGTTAAGGCGCTAGACTTAAGATCTGGTCCCCAGATGGGGTCGTGGGTTCGAGTCCCACACTTGACAATTTTTTCTTATTCTAAATCTATAGAAACAGCCTCTATTTCTGACCGTTTAAGTTTTGATGTTAGTGTTGTCAGTCAAAAGCAATGACCTTGAGAACAGCGGCACAGTCGGGGTATCCACCCCCAGGATAGGTTAGGTTAGGTTAAGGGGTCTTAACCTAACCCAGGTTAGGTTAGGTTACCTAACCTAACTAGGGTTAGCAGGTTAGGTTAGGTTAGGTTCGGTTAAGTGGTCGACCACGTACGCTTCACTTAGGTTAGCTTAGGTTAGGTGAGAGACAGGCAAAAGTTAGGTGTATGATTAGGTTAGGTTAGATTAAGTTAGGTTAGGTTAGTTAGGTTAGGCTAGGTTAGCCTACGTACGGCGCGTACGTAGGCTAACCTAGCCTAACCTAACTTAACCTAACCTAACTTAATCTAACCTAACCTAATCATACACCTAACTTTTTGCCTGTCTCTCACCTAACCTAAGCTAACCTAAGTGAAGCGTACGTGGTCGGCCACTTAACCGAACCTAACCTAACCTAACCTGCTAACCCTAGTTAGGTTAGGTCACCTACCCTCACTTGGGTTAGGTTAAGACCACTTAACCTAACCTAACCTATCCTGGGGGTGGATACCCCGACTGTGCTGCTTTTCTCAAGGTCATTGATGTTGACTGACAACAATAACATCAAAACTTAAACGGTCAGAAATAGAGGCTGTTTCTATAGATTTAGAATAAGAAAAATTGTCAAGTGTGGGACTCGAACCCACGACCCCATATGGGGACCAGATCTTAAGTCTAGCGCCTTAACCACTCGGCCAACCTGACTTGTAAACAATTCTTGATCATATTCATATTGTAATTCAGTTTCATTGGTAAAGTTCAGAATTGAGCTAACTTTTTTCTCTTCTTTAAGAAAATTCAGAACCTCGTCTAAATTAACATTAAAAATGAAATAAAGCTATGTCGACTTTGCATATTCTATTCAACATATTCGACAAAACGCTGGAGGGTGTATTCCTGTCGACTTTTGGAGGATGTTTCCCCATTTTTCGATAATCAGGCAATTTTCTCAAGCTCTTTTCTCAAGGTCATAGCTTTTGACTGACAACACTAACATCAAAACTTAAACGGTCAGAAATATAGGCTGTTTCCAAAGATTTAGAATAAGAAAAAATTGTCAAGTGTGGGACTCGAACCCACGACCCCATATGGGGACCAGATCCTAAGTCTAGCGCCTTAACCACTCGGCCAACCTGACTTGTAAACAATTCCTGATCATATTCATAATGTAATTCAGTTTCATTGGTAAAGTTCAGAATTGAGCTAACTTTTTTCTCTTCTTTAAGAAAATTCAGAACCTCGTCTAAATTAACCTTAAAAATGAAATAAAGCTATGTCGACTTTGCATATTTTATTCAACATATTCGACAAAGCGCTGGAGGGGTGTATTCCTGTCGACTTTTGTAGGATGTTTCCCCATTTTTCGATAATCAGGCAATTTTCTCAAGCTCTTTTCTCAAGGTCATAGATTTTGACTGACAACACTAACATCAAAACTTAAACGGTCAGAAATATAGGCTGTTTCCAAAGATTTAGAATAAGAAAAAATTGTCAAGTGTGGGACTCGAACCCACGACCCCATATGGGGACCAGATCTTGAGTCTAGCGCCTTAACCGCTCGGCCAACCTGACTTGTAAACAATTCCTGATCATATTCATATTGTACTTCAGTTTCTTTCTGTGTGTGTCGTCTCATAGTGTGTGTTGTCCCTGTGTGTTAGTCGTCTCTCTCTGTGTGTGTGTGTGTGTGCGCACGTAACCTCGTCTAATGTGAATTTCAACCATTCAGGCTGGTGGACTAAGACCCCTATTCTGAGCTAGTGAATTTCCACCATTCAGGCAGGTGGACTATGACCCTAATTCTGAGCTAGTGAATGTCCACCATTCAGGTTGGTGGACTGAGACCCCAATATTGAGCTAGTGGATTTCCACCATTCGGGGGTGGTGGACTAAGACCCCAATTTCCCAACTCTTGCATTTCAACGAAAGAAATTCAAAATGTACTATTAAAAATCAAGAAAATGTAACTGTGACAAGTTAAACCACGACCAAACACTACTGAAATATTCCAACTCTTGCATTTCAACGAAAGAAATTCAAAATGAACTTTGAAAAATCAAGAGAATGTATCTGTGACAAGGTAAACCATGACCAAACACTAGTGAAATATTCCAACTCTTGCATTTCAATGAAAGAAATTCAAAATGAACTTTGTAAAATCATGAAAATGTACCTTTGACAAGGTATACCATAACCATACACCACTGAAATTTTCCAACTCTTGCATTTCAAAGAAAGAAATTCAAAATGAACTTTGAAAAATCATGAAAATGTAACTGTGATAAGGTATACCATTACCAAACACAACTGAAATATTCCAACTCTTGCATTTCAATGAAAGAAATTCAAAATTAACTTTGAAAAATTAAGTGAATGTAACTGTGACAAGGTATACCACTACCAAACACTACTGAAATATTCCAACTCTATCATTTCACTGTAATTAATTAAAAATTAACATTGAAAAATAAAGTATATGTACCTTTGACAATGTGAACCTCATCCAAACACTACTGAAATATTCCAACTCTTGCATTTCAACGAAAGAAATTCAAAATAAAATATGAAAAATAAAGAAAATGTAAATGTGACAATGTATAAAAAAAACATACACTACTGAAATATTACAACTCTTGCATTTCAACGAAAGAAATTCAAAATGAACTTTGAAAAATTAAGGGAATGTAACTGTGACAAGGTAAACCGCAACCAAACACTACTGAAATATTCCAACTCTTGCATTTCAATGAAAGAAATTCAAAATGAACTTTGAAAAATCAAGAAAATGTAACTGTGACATGGTAAACCACAATCAAACACTACTGAAATATTCCAACTCTTTCATTTCAACGAAAGAAAATCAAAAAGAAAATTGAAAAAATCAAGAAAATGTAAGTGTGACAAGGTAAACCACAACCAAACACTACTGAAATATTCCAACTCTTGCATTTCAACGAAAAAAATTCAAAATGAACTTTGAAAAATTAAGTGTATGTAACTGTGACATGGTAAACCACGACCAAACACTACTGAAATATTCCAACTCTTGCATTTCAAAGAAAGAAATTCGAAATGAGCTTTTAAAAATCAAGAAAATGTACCTGTGATATGGTAAACCGTAACCAAACACTACTGAAATAGTCCAACTCTTGCATTTCAAAGAAATAAATTCAAAATGAACTTTGAAAAATCACGAAAATGTAACTGTGACAAGGTAAACCACGACCAAACACTACTGAAATATTCCAACTCTTGCATTTCAATGAAAGAAATTCAAAATGAACTTTGAAAAATTAATGGAATGTAACTGTGACATGGTAAACTATAATAACACACTACTGAAATATTCCAACTCTTGCATTTCAACGAAAGAAATTCAAAATGAACTTTGAAAAATCAAGAAAATGTAACTGTGACATGGTAAACCAAAACCAAACACTTATGAAATATTCCAACTCTTGTATTTCAATTAAAGAAATTCAAAATGAAATTTGAAAATCATGAAAATGTAACTGTGACAAGGTCAACCACAACCAAACACTACTGAAATATTCCAACTCTTGCATTTCAACGAAATAAATTCAAATTAACATTTAAAAATCAAGAAAATGTAACTGTGACAAGGTAACCCACAATCAAACACTACTTAAATATTCCAACTCTTGCATTTCAATGAAATAAATTCAAAATGAACTTTGAAATATCATTAAAATGTAGCTATGACAAGGTAAATCACAACCAAACACTAGTGAAATATTCCAACTCTGGAATTTCAACGAAATAAATTCAAAAATAACTTTGAAGAATCATGAAAATGTAGCTATGACAAGGTAAACCACAAGCAAACACTAATGAAATTTTCCAACTCGAGCATTTCAATGAAATAAATTAAAAATGAACTTTGAAAAATCATGAAAATGTATCTGTGACAAGGTAAACCACAACATAACACTACTGAACTATTCCAAATCTTGCAATTCAATGAAAGAAATTAAAATGAACTTTGAAAAATCAACAAAATGTAACTGTTACTAGCTAAACCACAACCAAACACTACTGAAATATTCCAACTCTTGCATTTCAATGAAAGAAATTCAAAATAAACTTTGAAAAATCAGGAAAATGTAACTGTGACATGGTAAACCACAACCAAACACTAGTGAAATATTCCAACTCTTGCATTTCAATGAAAGAAATTCAAAATAAACTTTGAAAAATCATGAAAATGTAACTGTGACATGGTAAACCGCAACCAAACACTACTGAAATATTCCAACTCTTGCATTTCAACGAAAGAAATTCAAATGAACTTTGAAAAATTAAGGGAATGTAATTGTGACAAGGTAAACCATGACCAAACACTACTGAAATATTCCAACTCTTGCATTTCAATGAAAGAAATTCAAAATGAACTTTGAAAAATCAAGAAAATGTAACTGTGACAAGTTGAACCGCAACCAAACACTACTGAAATATTCCAACTCTTGCATTTCAAAGAAAGAAATTCAAAATGAACTTTTAAAAATTAAGGGAATGTAACTGTTACATGGTAAGCCACAACCAAACACTAGTGAAATATTCCAACTCTTTAATTTCATCGAATGAAATTAAAAATGAACTTTTAAAAATTAAGGTAATGTAACTGTGACAAGGTAAACCGCAACCAAACACTACTGAAATATTCCAACTCTTTCATTTCAACGAAAGAAATTCAAATGAACTTTGAAAAATCAAGAAAATGTAACTGTGACAAGGTAAACCATGACCAAACACTACTGAAATAATCCAACTCTTGCATTTCAACGAAAGAAATTCAAAATGAACTTTGAAAAATCAAGAAAATGTAACTGTGACAGGGTAAACCGCGACCGAACGCTACTGAAATATTACAACTCTTGCAATTCAACGAAAGAAATTCAAATTGAACTATCAAAAATTAAGGGAATGTAACTGTGACAGGGTAAACTACAACATCACACTAGTGAAATATTCCAACTCTTGCATTTCAACGAAAGAAATTCAAAATGGACTATTAAAAATTAAGGGAATGTAACTGTGACATGGTAAACTACAACATCACACTACTGAAATAATCCAACTCTTGCATTTCAACAAAAAATTCAAAATGAACTTTGAAAAATCAAGAAAATGTAACTGTGACATGGTAAACCGCAACATCACACTACTGAAATATTCCAACTCGTGCATTTCAATGAAATAAAAACAAAGTGAACTTTGAAAAATCAAGAACATGTAACTGTGACAGGTTAAACTACAACCTCACACTAGTGAAATATTCCAACTCTTGCATTTCAACGAAAGAAATTCAAAATGAACTTTGAAAAATTAAGGTAATGTAACTGTGACATGGTGAACTACAACATCACACTACTTAAATATTCCAACTCTTTCATTTCAACAAAAAAATTCAAAATGAACTTTGAAAAATCAAGAAAATGTAACTGTGACAAGGTAAACCGCAACCAAACACTACTGAAATATTCCAACTCTTGAATTTCATCGAAATAAATTCAAAATGAACTATGAAAACTCAAGTTAATGTATCTCTGACAAGGTAAACCGCAACAAAACACTACTGAAATATTCCAACTCTTGCATTTCAACGAAAGAAATTCGAAATGAACTTTGAAAAATTAAGGTAATGTAACTGTGACATGGTAAACTACAACATCACACTAGTGAAATATTCCAACTATTGCATTTCAACGAAAGAAATTCAAAATGAACTTTGAAAAATTAAGGGAATGTAATTGTGACATGGTAAACTACAACATCACACTACTGAAATATTCCATCTCTTGCATTTCAATAAAAAAATTCAAAATGAACTTTGAAAAATTAAGAAAATGTAACTGTGACATTGTACACATCAACAAAACACTACTGAAATATTCCAACTCTTGCATTTCATCGAAAGAAATTCAAAATGTACTATCAAAAATAAAGGGAATGTAACTGTGACATGGTAAACCCCAACCACACACTACTGAAATATTCCAACTCTTGCATTTCAACGAAAGAAATTCAAAATGAACTTTGAAAAATAAAGGGAATGTAACTGTGACATGGTAAACTACAACATCACACTACTGAAATAATCCAACTCGTGCATTTCAACGAAAGAAATTCAAAATTAACTTTTAAAAATCAATAAATTTTGACTGTTAAAATGTAAACCACAACAAAACACTACTGAAATATTCCAACTCTTTCATTTAAATTAAAGAAATTCAAAATGAACTTTGAAAAATCAGACCTTTGGAGGGGGGAGGGGCTGGGGGGCATGGGGTCGTTCTGTGTCTCAATGCACAAAAAAGTATAAAAAATGATGAGGGAATGGGGGGGGGAGGAGGAGGTAGAAGGAGGAGGGAGGAGGAGGAGGAAGGGGGTGGAGGAGGAGGAGGGAGGAGGAGGAGGAGGAGGAGGTGGGAGGAGGTGGGAGGAGGAGGAGGAGGTGGGAGGAGGAGGTGGGAGGAGGAGGAGGGAGGAGGTGGGAGGAGGAGGAGGGAGGAGGTGGGAGGAGGAGGAGGAGGAGGAGGGAGGATGAGGAGGAGGGAGGAGGAGGAGGTGGGAGGAGGAGGAGGAGGGGGGCCGGGGGAGGGCCTTTGGGGCACAGGGAGGGCCTTTGGGGGTTCGGGGATGGCATTTGGGGGTCTGGGTGGGTCTTTGGGGGGCACCGGTGGTCCTTTGGGAACCCGAGGGACCTTTGAGGACCGGGGAGGGCCTCTGGGGTCCGGGGGCCCTTTGGGGGTCCGGGGGCCCTTTGAGGACCAGTGGTGGGCCTTTGAGGGTCTGAGGAGGGCGTTTGGGGGGGCTGGGGCTCTATGGGAGCTTGGGGGATCTTTGAGTACCGAGGACTTCCTTCGGGGTTGTGGTGGGGGATCGGAAGCCTTTGGGGTTGGGGTAGAGGACCTCACAACACTGTTCAAATGGAACTTGTGTATTATAACGGCCACAGAGTTTCACCCTCAAATTCTCTTCTAAAACCTTTCCTAAAATCTTCTTTCAAAATGTCTCTAACGGTTTTGCCGAAATAATCCCATAAAATGGATAAAACCGTTTCGCCCAAATAATCCCTAAACGTAATTTCAGCGTGTTCCTTTTGTATGGCATCTATGCGCTAACGCATTTCAAATTTCTAGGAAACCCTTTCCTACGTTAATCTCTTCACCTCATAAATGTTCCTAGCTAAACTTTTAGGGTTTCGTTAGAATATCAATTTATCTCTCCGACTTAAAGCTCCGTGAAGCCGTATTTAAAAATAGAATTTCTATCTCTTTAGACTCCCGCATAATTCCAAGATAACAAGTGATGTCAATTATAATTCCTGACACTAAAGATCAATGAAGCCCTATTTGAAATAGAATATTAATTTTTCTCTCTGAACTAAAGAACGTTTATCCCTCAGACCTAAGATTAAATAAGCCTTAATGTTTCTTAATTCTCCCCTTCGTGAATCAATAATTTCCCCTAGCGATTATGTAAATCAAGTTCACAGGTGCTACTCGTGAAAGGCCAAAAGAGTAAAGAAGAATGAATGTTTCCTAATTAAATCTTCGTGACTCAATAATTTCCCCTAGCGATTATGTAAATCAAGTTCACAGGTGCTACTCGTGACTACACCACGTGGTTTATGGTTTTCCAAGTGAGAATGAAAAAACAGGGGAAATTCTCACTTGAAAAACCATGAATTTTGTCGCAGTTATGTAATTCTCACTTGAAAAACCATGAATTTTGTCAAATTTTTGTAATTCTCACTTGAAAATACATTAATTTTGTCACATTTTTGTAATTCTCACTTGAAAAACCATGAATTTTTTCACATTTATTTATGTTTTTTTGGTTTTTCATGTGATAATTACAAAAATGCGACAAAATTCATGGATTTACAAGTGAGAATTAAATAACTCTGACAAAATTCATGGTTTTTCAAGTGAGAATTTCATCTGTTTTTTCATTCTCACTGAGAAAACCATAAACCACGTGGTACTCGTGGGATCAATAGGGGCCATTCTACTATTAAGCAACACTAAAACGTTGAACGTAAACACTTAAGTTTCAATTGAGGCTTCATTAATTTTAGGTGTAGTATTGCATAGTTACACGAAAACAATTAGAAGACACATAGGCTAACCTCTCTGTGGGGGAAAGGGGGCTATTTGAAGCCTGAAACACTGCATTTTCAGCCAAAAACTCCTTACTTTGAGTGAAAGATTCTTTAGATTAATATAGAGAGGAGACCCCCCCCCTAACCAGATATGCACGAAGTGGCCGGTTTAATTTAAATTTAAAAAGTTTATTTTGTCATTTTCCCTTTCCTCGCAAAAATCCCCTCCTAACCTTCTTCAAATTTCGAAGAACATATCAGGACCAAGTATGCAATATGGGTTCTGAGGCGGTAACAGCTTCCTCTTACAACAGGAAAATTCTGAGAGTAAAATAAACGATTCAAGGCTGTATCCAGGGGGATTAAGGACCCCCCCCCCCTGAAATTTTCATTCGACTTGTAAAAACGCAACAAAATGCATTTAAACAAATTTTTGATAGTTTTTTGTAGCCCCCCCCCCCCACCACCCAAAAATAACCCCCCGAAAAAAAACGGATACGACCCTGAAGAGATCACATTCATACGTTCAACAGGAAAGAAATGGGAGAGGAAGGGGCACAACTAAGAACAAGTTTGTCCTAAGAATTTCTCCTTAAAAAATTATGAACTGAAACCAGATTTTTACGATTTCGACCCGCCCCCCCCCCCCCCCAGAGTTTTGAGAAGGGGCAAAATTTTGCCAGGGATGAGTATCGTTGTCAAAGAAGCGTTAAACAGAAGTACAACTTTAACTTAAATTGTGGGGGTATGGAGAAGGAAAACCTCTCCTCATACTTGTGAAAAGTCAGTTTATGATGTTAAAAACAAACAGAAATCATTCTTAATCAACAAAAAACCTAATTATACTTACAAGAAACACACCAAATTAGGACTACATACAAAATACCTATGTTTTCGTTCTTTTGATGTATAAACGAAAGTCAACTTTTAGTTCATCCTTCATTAATATTAATTATTTAGCACCATAGACTTAGTTTATTTACTAATGAATTTTAAAGAAACCATAACACAGTAGATTCTTATTGAAACCTGAAAAAGACAGGAAATTGGATTTAAATGGTTTTTCGAAAAGGAAGTGAAAAAAATAAAATAAAAATAAAAGAGAGAGAATGGAAGGCGGTTACGGTCCACTGAAAATTTAAAATACCCCACGGAATTACTGACAATGAGTTCATTCCAGGCTATGAACCTTGGTAACGTTAAACTAACTACAGAAGTTTCTGATGCCGTTGAGGACTTATTGGGCTCATAAGAACATAAACTTTATAAGTTTCAAGTGTATGTACCTCTCTTATTCAATCTATTAATATTTTAAATATGTTTCAATCTATAAGCAATACCGATGATGAAAATAATGCAGACTAAAGATACCTCTTCGCAATACCGATTTCACTAAAGATACCTCTTAAACTACCTTTTGCAAAAGTTACTGCAAAGTAAAATCCATTCGTTTTATCTCGTCTTAGTACATCGGATATAGACGTGTCGAATTAAAGTACAACCCTTTATCAAAGCCTGCGGCTCCCCTCCCCCGCCGAAGACTGGCTACGCATAGGTAATATTCAATATGTATTCAATCTACTGACTCATATTTGCTGATACACAGCATGCATAGCTGTATCCATAAGTTGACAAAGGCCTGTTCTGAAACTACGTTTAGTGTGGGTAGACTCTCAAAAGTTGCCGAGAACCTCCAAAAATCTTGGCTACATAATATATTTTCTAAGCTTATAGGTCTTACTGAGATCACACTATAGCGCAGGTCACGATTGCCACATACCTCAATTCACGTTTTTAGAAATTATGTATTAACTATGACGATCATCTCCAAGTTGAGAGTAAAATAGCAAGATACATGGATTGGGCCTTACTGGAATCAGTATCAACAGATGTAAGTAGTAGTAAGCGCCCAATTACTTTCAACCATAAACGCAAACCCTACGCCTGAGGCATAGATATGTGTGTATGGTTGAAAGTAATCGGGTTACCAGGGTCATTTGCCTATTACAATGACCTTCCGGTTTTTCTGGTAGGTAATTCTAATCTAGAGGTCAATACATCTTTCAAAGAGGAACGAGTACGCACTACCGGTCCTAGTGTGATTGATTTTTTGGACAATTGCCTTTAGTCAAGAATAGTTTGTTAGGAGCGTGTTGTTGCTGAAGCTAACTCTCATTGGAAAAAAGGGGTATAAAGCTTTTTTGTTTTTGATAAGAATTGCACAATGAATGTATCGTTTGACGTGGGCATTTTTTATGAGCCAATCAGAGGTTGTTCAATATACGATAACTTGATTTGCGGTTGGGATTTGAATAAAAGAAATGGTTACGTTATTTGCTTGCATGTATAGGAATTCCCATGTTATTTGCTTGCAGGTATAGATATTCCCATGTTATTTGCTTGCATGTATAGGAATTCCCATGTTATTTGCTTGCGTGTATAGGAATTCCCATGTTATTTGCTTGCATGTATAGGAATTCCCATGTTATGTGCTTGCGTGTATAGGAATTCCCATGTTATTTGCTTGCATGCATAGGAATTCCCTTGTTATTTGCTTGCATGTATAGGAATTCCCATGTTATTTGTTTGCATGTATAGGAATTCCTATGTTCTTTGCTTGCATGTATAGGAATTCCTATGTTATTTGCTTGGGTGTATAGGAATTCCCACGTTATTTGCTTGCGTGTATAGGAATTCCCTTGTTATTTGCTTGCATGTATAGGAATTCCCCAGTTATTTGCTTGCGTGTATAGGAATTCCCTTGTTATTTGCTTGCATGTATAAGAATCCCCATGTTATTTGCTGTTAAGTCCATTGCTTTGTGTTTTTACAACCAATCATGTTACACTCCCCACGGTCTTTTAAAATATTTTTTGTAATAAAATGATACTCGAATCCACTCCCCCGTTTTTGGCTCCACTTAAAGTGATTCCAGTTCTGAATCTGCTGGCACCAACCCTGGTTCTAGTCCCAATCCCAGCCTCAGCGATTCTGGTCCTCTTACTTTCGGTTGCGCGACTTCTGCTCCCTGATACCACCGTTCGGATTTCACCAAGCCAGTTCCAATTTACATCAGTTCCAGAATTTATTATGCAACTGTCCTCGTAGCAATCTATGGCTGGTCATTGACAGTACCTATTTTATTATAGTTGGGGGGTCATTTTGAAATGGTTTTATATATGTCCCCCTGTAAAATTAAAACTTTTAAAACATACAGATATGACATTCTAAAAAGAGGGCAACCCTATCGTTGCATTTTAGAGGACAGTTAAGTTTTAACATAACTCTTTACGTTTAGCAAAATATTTGATCTATTTCAATATCTTTTCATCTTTAATTTTATATTTTCTTGATTTGAATATTTTAATCGACAAGTATTTTTTACTCTGTCAGAACTATTTTGGATTTGTGGTAAGTATTTTTGTATTTTTTAAGAATAATTTATTGTTCTTTAAAAAATATTTTGGATGTCTTAGAAATTTTTTTATTTTTTAAGAATTATTTCTCTTTCGTAAGAACAATTTAGATTTTGTTGGAACTTTTTATATTCTGTAAGAACTATTTTTGATGTTGTTAGAAATCTTTTTGTTTTGTAACAAGTATTTCGAATTTTGCAACAACTATTTTTTGTTCTGTTAGTACTATTTTGGATTTGTCTAAAATATTGTTGTATTTCGTAAGAATAATTTTTGTTTTTTAAGAACTATTTTCGGATTTTGTTAGAACCTTTTGTAGCCTGTAAGAATTACTTTCAGTGTTGTTAAAATTTTCGTGCTTTTCGACAAGTATTTCATATTTTTCAGAAGCTATTCTTAATTCTATGAGAACTATTTCGTATTAGTGTAAAGGGTTTTTTCTATTTTTATGAATATTCTTTGCTGTTTAAGAACTATTTTTTATTTTCTTACAACTTTTTGTATTTCGCAAGAATTGTTTCTGCTTTGTAAGAATTATTTTTGGAATATGTTTGAATTTTTGTATGCTATAATAACTACAGGGTGTCTAAAAAAAAAATGTACTCACACTTAGAATAACGAGAAATCCTTTGTTTATGAATATACAGCAAAATGGAATAGCTTAGAATATAGAAGACAAATATGATTAGGAATCATGTTCATTAAGACGTGATTCATTAATGTGATTAAGGACGCTGTTCAAGCGTCTGCACTGGAAATGCTACATTCCAACACCAATTCATGCCCTAAACGAAGACGATCCTGACCGGCGAGTTGAATTCTGTGAATGGTACCTGGCAAAATCTGCAGGGTTTCCACACAAAATTGTTTGGAGCGATGAGGCAACCTTTAAATTAAATGGCACCATTAATCGCCATAATTGCACGTACTGGGCTCCTGCAAATCCTCATGTAACACTTAAACACCATTTCAACTTGCCAGGAGTAACAGTGTGGTGTGGGATATCTGCACTGGGCATCATAGGGCCATTTTTTATTAATGGAGTGGTTACTGATGAGAGCTACCTTAACTTGCTTCAGGAGTCTGTTGGTCTAAAAAGTACGGAAATGTCTGGTGATGACGTCGAAATATAATTTAAGCAAGAATGTTAAACTCTTGCCCCTTGAACTCTTTTTGTGACTATCTCTCAAAGACTAATTTTATTGCACAATAAAAAGAGAAAATGAAACTTTGAAAATGGAAATTGAAAGAAAATGTCACGATATTCCTAAAGACCTGTTTCGTGATGTTTGCGAATCCCTTGGTGCACTTTATCCGCGTTGTCTGGACAATACTGGCCCTCAATTCGAACATTTGCGAACATAATTCCTTAATCACATTTGTCTTCTATATTCGAAGCTATTTCATTTCACTGTATGTTAATAAATAAAGGATTTCTCGTTATTCTAAGTATGAGTACATTTTTTTGAGACACCCTGGTCTGGGACGTTGTTAGAAATTTAGTGTCTTGGAGCAAGTATTTGGTATTTTGTACCAAGTATTTTTTATTCTGTTAGAACTATTGTGGATTTGTGTAAAGTTTTTTTTTATTTACTATGAATAATTTTTGTTTTGTAAAAACTATTTTGGATTTCTTAGAACTTTTTATATTTTTTAAGAATTATTTCTGTTTCGTAAGAACAATTTAGATTTCGTTTGAACTTTTTATATTCTGTAAGAACTATTTTTGATGTTGTTAGAAATCATTTTGTTTTGTAACAAGTATTTCGAATTTTGCAACAACTATTTTATATTCTGTTAGTACTATTTTGGGTTTGTCTAAAAAATTTTTGTATTTCGTAAGAATGATTTCTGTTTTTTAAGAACTATTTTTGGATTTTGTTTGAACTTTTTGTATTCTGTAAGAACTACTTTCGGTTTTGTTAGAATTTTTGTACTTTGTGACAAGTATTTCATATTTTGCAGAAGCTATTTTTAATTCTGTTAGAAGCATTTTTGATTTGTGTAAAGGATTTTTTCTATTTTCGAGAATAGTTTTTGTTGTTTAAGAACTATTTTAGACTTTCTTAAAACTTTTTGTATTTTGCAAGAATTTTTTCTGCTTTTTAAGAATTATTTTTGGAATAAGATTGAATTTTTGTATACTATAAAAACTATTTGGGATGTTGTTAGAAATTTAGTGTCTTGAAGCAAGTATTTGGTATTTCGAACCAAGTATTTTTTATTCTGTAAGAACTATATTAATGTTGTTCGAATTTTGGTGTTCTGTCACAAAACAAAATATTTTGTTTTGCAGCAACTAGTATTTTGTATTTTGCAGTAGCTATTTTTTTTATTATATTAGAACTATATTTGATTTATTTTTAACTTTATGTTTTATGTGATAAATAATTTTCTTGTGGTTATAATTTTTTGTATATTTTAACAAGTGTTTTGTATTTTACGGCCAAAACTTTTATTCTCTTAAAACTATTTAGGATTTGTTCAAAGTGTTTTTGTATTTTTTAAGAATAATTGTTGTTTTTTAAAAACCAGTTTTGAATTTTGTATTCTGTAAGAATTATTTTCGATGTCGTTATAATTTTCGCGTTTTTTGACAAGTGTTTCATATTTTGCAGTAGCTATTTTTTATTGTGTTAGAACTTTTAATAATTTTAGTTGTTTAAGAAATATTTTGGATTTTATTAAAACTTTTTCGTATTTTTAAAGAATTGTTTATGTTTTGTAAGAATTATTTTTGGACTATCTTTGAATTTTTGTATGCTATAGGAACTATTGGGGATGTTGTTAGAAATTTAATGTTTTGAAGCAAGTATTTTGTACTTTGCTCCAAGTATTTTTATTCTGTTAGAACTATTTTGGATTTGTGTTAACTATTTTTTGTTTTTTAAGAATAATTTATTGTTTTGTAAGAAATAATTTGGATTTCTTACAACTTTTTATATTTTTAAGAATTATTTCTGTTTCGTAAGAACAATTTAGATTTTGTTTGAACTTTTTATATTCTGTAAGAACTATTTTTGATGTTGTTAGAAATCTTGTTGTTTTGTAACAAGTATTTCGAATTTTGCAACAACTATTTTTTATTCTGTTAGTACTATTTTGGATTTGTCTAAAATATTTTTGTATTTCGTAAGAATAATTTTTGTTTTTTAAGAACTATTTTCGTATTTTTTTTGAACTTTTTGTATCCTGTAAGAACTACTTTCGGTGTTGTTAGAATTTCCGTGCTTTGTGACATATATTTCATATTTTGCAGAAGATATTCTTAACTCTGTTAGAACTGTTTTGGATTTGTGTAAAGGATTTTTTCTATTTTTAAGAATAGTTTTTGTTGTTTAAGAACTATTTTTGATTTTCTTACAACTTTTTGTATTTTGCAAGAATTGTTTCTGCTTTGTAAGAATTATTTTTGGAATATGTTTGATTTTTTTGTATGCTGTAATAACTATTTGGGATGTTGTTAGAAATTTAGTGTCTTGAATTTGGTATTCAAATCCAAGCAAGTATTTGGTATTTTATACCAAGTATTTTTTTATTCTGTTAGAACTATTGTGGATTTGCGTAAAGTATTTTTGTATTTACTACGAATAATTTTTGTTTTGTAAGAACTATTTTGGATTTCTTAGAACTTTTTATATTTTTTAAGAATTATTTATGTTTCGTAAGAACAATTTTGATTTTTTTTTAACTTTTTATATTCTGTAAGAACTATTTTTGATGTTTTAAGAAATATTTTTGTTTTGTAACAAGTATTTCAAGTTTTGCAACAACTATTTTTTATTCTGTTAGTACTATTTTGGATTTGTCTAAAATATTTTTTTATTTCGTAAGAATGATTTTTGTTTTTTAAGAACTATTTTTGGAATTTGTTTGAACTTTTTGTATTCTGTAAGAACTACTTTCGGTGTTGTTAGAATTTTCGTGCTTCGTGACAAGTATTTCATATTTTGCAGAAGCTATTTTTAATTCTGTTAAAACTATTTTGGATTTGTGTAAAGGATTTTTTCTATTTTTAAGAATAGTTTTTGTTGTTTAAGAACTATTTTCGATTTTCTTACAACTTTTGTATTTTGCAAGAATTGTTTCTGCTTTGTAAGAATTATTTTTGTAATAAGTTTGAATTTTTTGTATGCTATAATAACTATTTGGGATGTTGTTAGAAATTTAGTGTCTTGAAGCAAGTATTTTGTATTTTTAAACAATTATTTTATATACTGTTAGAGATATTTTTTATTTGTTTAAATTATTTTTTTAATAATTAATAATAATTTTTTGTTTTTAATAAATATTTTTTATTTATTAAAACTTTTTTTATTTTTTAATAATTATTTATTTTTTGTAAGAACTTAGTTTGATTTTGTTTGATCTCTTATATTCTGTAAGAACTATTTTTAATATTGTTAGAAATCTTTTGGTTTTGTAACAAGTATTTTGTATTTTGCATGAACTATTTTTTATTCTGTTAGAACTATTTTGGATTTGTCTAAAGTATTTTTATATTTTGTAAGAACTATTTCCTGATTTTTCTGAACTTTTTTTATTCTGTAAGAACTGTTTTCGATGTTTTTAGAATTTTTGCTATTTTTGAAAAGCATTTATATTTTGTAGTAACTATTTTTTATTCTGCTAGAACTATTTTGGATTCGTTTAAAATATTTTTTCTATTTTGTAAGAATAATTTTTGTTTTGTAAGAACTATTTTGGATTTTTTAGAACTTCTTGTATTTTGTAAGAATTACTTATGTTCAGTAAAAATTATTTTTAGAATACGTTTGAACTTTTGTATTCAATTAGAACTATTTGGGATGTTGTTAGAATTTTCATATTTTGAAGCAAGTGTTTTGTATTATGTAGCAAATGTTTTTTAATCTGTTAGAACTATTTCGAATTTGTGTAAAGTAGTTTTGTGCTTTGTAAGAATAACTTTGGTATTGCAAGAACTATTTTGGATTTTTTTAACTTTTGTTTTTTTTTTAAAATTATTTCTGATTTAACAAAACATTTGTTATTTTTTTTTTAACTAACATTAAATTTCAATAGTTATAACTGAAAAAAGTTTTTTAATTTTAAAAATAGTCCTACCATCAAAATAATGTGAGTTGTTTTTATATTGTTTATTTTTTGTTGTTTTGCAGAGGACGGCCCTTAGATATAGGGTCGAAATATTCATTTAAAATTGCATTCCACTGTCTTATAAAATTTCCCCTGTTGTTCTACTTATTGTTTATGATGGAAAGGTAGTGTGGTCTTCGTCACCAGTACAGATACTTCATTCAAGAAACGTGATTAAACACGTTTTGAAACTACATGCTATTTGTATGCCTTTCCTTGGCACCTTTCCAAACGAGCGGGGATTCCCCACTGGTTCCTACACATTGCAAAAAAAGTGAGCAGTACGAAAACTCCACGTTTTCAACCGGACTGGTTTTTAGGGACCAATCGGGAGAGATATGTAAAGTCGACATAGCTTTATTTAATTTTTTTATGGTTGATTTTGTCGTGGGTACGTGCGGGCACGTCACCTCGTCTTAATGAACCTTAAAAAATGAAATAAAGCTATGTCGACTTTACATATCTCTCCCGATTGGTCCCTAAAAACCAGTCCGGTTGAAAACGTGGAGTTTTCGTACTGCTCACTTTTTTTGCAATGTGTAGGAACCAGTGGGGAATCCCCGCTCGTTTGGAAAGGTGCCAAGGAAAGGCATACAAATAGCATATAGTTTCAAAACGTGTTTAATCATGTTTCTTGAATGAAGTATCTGTACTGGTGACGAAGACCACACTACCTTTCCATCATAAACAATAAGTAGAACAACAGGGAAAATTTTATAAGACAGTGGAATGCAATTTTAAATGAATATTTCGACCCTATATCTAAGGACCGTCCTCAGCAAAACAACGAAAAAGAAACAATATAAAAGAAACTCACATTATTTTGATGCTAGGACTATTTTGAAAATTAAAACTTTTTTCAGTTTTAACGATCGAATTTTAAAGTGAGTTAAAAAAAATCTCAAATGGTTTGTTAAATCAGAAATAATTTAAAAAAAAAACACAAAAGTTAAAAAATCCAAAATAGTTCTTGCAATACCAAAGTTATTCTTACAAAGTACAAAACTACTTGATACAAACCCGAAATAGTTCTAACAGATTAAAAAACATTTGCTACATAATACAAAACACTTGCTTCAAAATATGAAAATTCTAACAACATCCCAAATAGTTCTAATTGAATACAAAAGTTCAAACGTATTCTAAAAATAATTTTTACTGAACATAAATAATTCTTACAAAATACAAGAAGTTCTAAAAAATACAAAATAGTTCTTAAAAAACAAAAATTATTCTTAAAAAATAGAAAAAATATTTTAAACGAATCCAAAATAGTTCTAGCAGAATAAAAAATAGTTACTACAAAATATAAAATGCTTTTCAAAAATAGCAAAAATTCTAAAAACATCGAAAACAGTTCTTGCAGAATATAAAAAGTTCAGAAAATTCCGGAAATAGTTCTTACAAAATATAAAAATACTTTAGACAAATCCAAAATAGTTCTAACAGAATAAAAAGTAGTTCTTTCAAAATACAAATTACTTGTTACAAAACCAAAAGATTTCTAAAAATATTAAAAATAGTTCTTACAGAATATAAGAGTTCAAACCAAATCCAAAGCAGTTCTTACAAAACAGAAATAATTCTTAAAAAATACAAAAAGTTTTAAGAAATCCAAAATAGTTCTTACAAAACAAAAATTATTCGTAATAAATACAAAAATACTTTACACAAATCCACAATAGCTCTAACAGAATATAAAATACTTGGTGCAAAATATCAAATACTTGCTTCAAGACACTAAATTTCTAACAACACCCCAAATAGTTATTATAGCATACAAAAAATTCAAACTAATTCAAAAAATAATTCTTACAAAGCAGAAACAATTCTTGCAAAATACAAAAAGTTTTAAGAAAATCAAAAATAGTTCTTAAACAACAAAAACTGTTCTTAAAAATCGAAAAAATCCTTTACACAAATCCAAAATAGTTTTAACAGAATTAAAAATAGCTTCTGCAAAATATGAAATACTTGTCACGAAGCACGAAAATTCTAACAGCACCGAAATTAGTTCTTACAGAATACAAACAGTTCAAACAATTTCCAAAATAGTCCTTAAAAAACAAAATCATTCTTACGAAACACAAAAATATTTTAGACAAATTCAAAATAGTACTAGCAGAATAAAAAATAGTTGTTGTAAAACTTGAAGTATTTGTTAAAAAACAAAAATAGTTCTTAAAACATCAAAAATAGTTCTTACAGAATATAAAAAGTTCAAACAAAATCAAAATTGTTCTTACGAAACATAAATAATTCTTAAAAAATGTAAAAAGTTCTAATAAATCCAAAATAGTTCTTACAAAACAAAAATTATTCGTAGTAAATACAAAAAAACTTTACGCAAATCCACAATAGTTCTAACAGAATAAAAAAATACTTGATGTAAAATACCAAATACTTGCTTCAAGACACTAAATTTCTAACAACATCCCAAATAGTTATTATAGCATAAAAATAATTCAAACATATTCCAAAAATAATTCTTACAAAGCAGAAACAATTCTTGCAATATACAAAAAGTTGTAAGACAATCAAAAATAGTTCTTAAACAACAAAAACTATTTTTAAAAATAGAAAAAATCCTTTACACAAATCCAAAATAGTTCTAACAGAGTTAAGAATATCTTCTGCAAAATATGAAATACGTGTCAAAAAGCACGGAAATTCTAACAACACCGAAATTAGTTCTTACAGAATACAAAAATTTCAAACAAAATCCGAAAATAGTTCTTAAAAAACAAAAATTATTCTTACGAAATACAAAAATATTTTAGACAAATCCAAAATAGTACTAACAGAATAAAAAATTGTTGTTGCAAAATTTGAAATACTTGTTACAAAACAAAAATATTTCTAACAACATCAAAAATAGTTCTTACAGAATATAAAAAGTTCAAACAAAATCTAAATTGTTCTTACGAAACAGAAATAATTCTTAAAAAATATAAAAAGTTGTAAGAAATCCAAATTATTTCTTACAAAACAATAAATTATTCTTAAGAAATAAAAAGTAGTTAACACAAATCCAAAATAGTTCTAACAGAATAAACAATACTTGGTGCAAAGTACAAAATACTTGCTTCAAAACATTAAATTTCTAACAACATCCCAAATAGTTCCTATAGCATACAAAAAATTCAAAAATATTCCAAAAATAATTCTTAAAAAACAGAAACAATTCTTGCAAAAAACGTAAAATTTGTAAGAAAATCCTAAATAGTTCTTAAACAACTAAAATTATTAAAAGTTCTAAAACAATAAAAAATAGCTACTGCAAAAAATGAAACACTTGTCACAAAACGCGAAAATTATAACGAAATCGAAAATAATTCTTACAGAATACAAAATTCAAAACTTTTTTTAAAAAAACAACAATTATTCTTAAAAAATACAAAAACACTTTACACAAATCCTAAATATCTTTAAGAAAATAGAAGTTTTTGGCCGTATAATAAAAAACACTTGTTACAAAATACAAAAAATTATAACCACAAGCAAAGTATTTCTCACATAAAACAGAAAGTTCAAAATAAATCAAATATAGTTCTAATAGAATAAAAAAAATAGCTACTGCAAAATACAAAATACTAGTTGCTACAAAACAAAATATTTTGTTTTGTGACACAACACAAAAATTCTAACAACATTAATATAGTTCTTACAGAATAAAAAATACTTGGTGCAAAATACCAAATACTTGCTTCAAGACGCTAAATTTCTAACAACATCACAAATAGTTTTTATAGTATACAAAAATTCAATCTTATTCCAAAAATAATTCTTACAAAGCAGAAACAATTCTTGCAAAATACAAAAAGTTATAATAAATTCGAAAATAGTTCTTAAAAAACAAAAACTATTATCGAAAATAGAAAAAATCCTTTACACAAATCAAAAATTGTTCTAACATAATTAAAAATACATTATGCAAAATATGAAATACATGTTAAAAAGTAAGAAAATTATAACAGCACAGAAATCATCTCTTACAGAATACAAAAAGTTCAAACAAATTCCAAAATAGTTCTTAAAAAACAGAAATTATTCTTACGAAACAAAAATATTTTTTTGACTAGCACAAAATAGTACTAACAGAATATAAAATAGTTGTTGCAAAATTCGAAATACTTGTTACAAAACAAAATGATTTATAACAACATCAAAAATAGTTCTTACAGAATATAATAAGTTAAAACGAAATCTAAATTGTTCTTACGAAACAGAAATAATTCTTAAAAAATATAAAAAGTTCTAAAAAATCCAAAATAGTTTTTACAAAACAAAAATTATTCGTAGTAAATACAAAAAATACTTTACACAAATCCACAATAGTTCTAACAGAATAAAAAATACTTGGTACAAAATACCAAATACTTGCTCCAAGACACAAAATTTCTAACAACGTCCCAGAACAGGGTGTCTTAAAACAATGTACTCATACTTAGAATAACGAGAAATTCTTTATTTATTAACATACAGTGAAATGAAATAGCTTCGAATATAGAAGACAAATGTGATTAAGGAATTATGTTCGCAAATGTTCGAATTGATTGCCATTATTGTCCAGACACTGCGGATAAGGCGCACCAAGGGATTCGCAAACATCACGAAACAGGTCATTAGGAATATTGCGACATTGTCTTTCAATTTCCATTTTCAAAGCTTCATTTGTTCTTGGTTTGGTGCGATAAACTTCGTCTTTGAGATATCCTCACAGACAGAAGTCCAAGGGCGTGAGGTCCACCATCTTGCTGAAAGTAAATTTCGCCGTCATCACCAGACATCTCAGGAATTTAAGGAACAACAAACTCCTGAAGCAAGTTAAGGTAGCTCTCATCAGTAACCGCTCCATTAATAAAAAATGGCCCTATGATGCCCAGTGCAGATATCCCACACCACACTGTTACTCCTGGCAAGTTGAAATGGTGTTTAAGTGTTACATGAGGATTTGCAGGAGCCCAGTACGTGCAATTATGGCGATTAATGGTGCCATTTAATTTAAAGGTTGCCTCATCGCTCCAAACAATTTTGTGTGGAAACCCTGCACATTTCGCCGGGTATCATTCACAGAATTCAACTCGCCGGTCAGGATCGTCTTCGTTTAGGGCATGAATTGGTGTTGGAATGTGACAGTTCCAGTGCAGACGCTTGAACAGTGTCCTTAATCACATTAATGAATCACGTCTTAATGAACATGATTCCTAATCATATTTGTCTTCTATATTCGAAGCTATTCCATTTTGCTGTATATTCATAAACAAAGAATTTCTCGTTATTCTAAGTGTGAGTACATTTTTTTTTTAAACACCCTGTAGTTATTATAGCATACAAAAATTCAAACATATTCAAAAAATAATTCTTACAAAGCAGAAACAATTCTTGCGAAATACAAAAAGTTGTAAGAAAATCTAAAATAGTTATTAAACAACAAAGACTATTCTTCAAAATAGAAAAATCCTTTACACAAATCCAAAATAGTTCTAATAGAATTAAGAATAGCTTCTGCAAAATATGAAATACTTGTCACAAAGCACGAAAATTCTAACAACACCGAAAGCAGTTCTTACAGAATACAAAAGGTTCTAACAAAATCCGAAAATAGTTCTTAAAAAACAAAAATTATTCTTACGAAATACAACAATATTTTAGACAAATCCAAAATAGTACTAACAGAATAAAAAATAGTTGTTGCAAAATTCGAAATACATGTTACAAAACAAAAATATTTCTAACAACATCAAAAATAGTTCTTACAGAATATAAAAAGTTCAAACAAAATCTAAATTTTTCATACGAAACCGAAATAATTCTTAAAAAATTAAAAAATTTCTAAGAAATCCAAAAAATTTCTTACAAAACAATAAATTATTCTTAAAAAATACAAAAATACTTACCACAAATCCAAAATAGTTCTAACAGAGTAAAAAATACTTGTCGATTAAAATATTCAAATCAAGAAAATATAAAATTAAAGATGAAAAGATATTGAAATAGATCAAATATTTTGCTAAAACTAAGGAGTGATGTTAAAAATTAACTGTCATCTAAAATGCAAAGAGGGGGTTGCCCTCTTTTTAGAAGGTAATATCTGTATGTTTTAAAAGTTTTAATTTTACAGGGGGAAATATATAAAACCATTTCAAAATGACCCCCCAACTATAATAAACTAGGTACTGTCAATAACCAGCCATAGATTGCTACGAGGACAGCTGCATAATAAATTCTGGAACTGATGTAAATTGGAACTGGTTTGGTGAAATCGGAACGGTGGTATCAGGGAGCAGAAGTGGCGCAACCGAAACTAAGAGGACCAGAATCACTGAAGCTGGAATTGGGACTGGAACCTGGGTTGGTGCCAGAAGATTTAGAACTGGAATCACTTTAAGTGGAGCCAAAAGCGGGAAGTGGATTCGGGTATCATTTTATTACAAAAAATATTTTAAAATACCGTGGGGAGTGTAACATGATTGGTTGTAAAAACACAAAGCAATGGACTTAACAGCAAATAACATGGGGATTCCTATACATGCAAGCAAATAACAAGGGAATTCCTATACAAGCAAGCAAATAACATGGGAATTCCTATACATGCAAGCAAATAACAAGGAAATTCCTATACACGCAAGCAAATAACAGGGGAATTCCTATACACCCAAGCAAATAACATAGGAATTCCTATACATGCAAGCAAATAACATAGGAATTCCTATACTTGCAATTAAATAACATGGGAATTCCTATACATGCAAGCAAATAACAAGGGAATTCCTATCCATGCAGGCAAATAACATGGGAATTCCTATACAAGCACTCAAATAACAGGGGAATTCCGATACACGCAAGCAAATAAAATGGGAATTCCTATACACGCAAGCAAATAACATGGGAATTCCTATACATGCAAGCAAATAACAAGGGAATACCTATACCTGCAAGCAAATAACCTGGGAATTCCTATACACGCAAGCAAATAACATAACCATTTCTTTTAATCAAATCCCAACCGCAAATCAAGTTATCGTATATTGAACAACCTCTGATTGGCTCATAAAAAATGCCCACGTCAAACGATACATTCATTGTGCAATTCTTATCAAAAACAAAAAAGCTTTATACCCCTTTTTTCCAATGAGAGTTAGCTTTAGCAACGACACGCTCCTAACAAACTATTCTTGACTAAAGGCAATTGTCCAAAAAATCAATCACACTAGGACCGGTCTTGCGTACTCGTTCCTCTTTGAAAGATGTATTGACCTCTAGATTAGAATTACCTACCAGAAAAACCGGAAGGTCATTGTAATAGGCAAATGACCCTGGTAACACGATTACTTTCAACCATACACACTTATCTATGCCTCAGGCGTAGGTTTGCGTGTATGGTTGAAAGTAATTGGGTGCTTACTACTGTAAGTGCCGTCACAGTCCCTCTCATTCAGCCACTACAGAATCAAGCCAGTTTGTGGGGAGCACATGACGGAGTTTCAGTAGTCAATAGAAAACAAGCTTCGTCAGCAACTGCATCTATCACGGCTCTCCAGATTTTCAGTAGGGAGTTTTTAGTTCCAATAAAAACTGATCCACTTAAGTTGTGAAAGTCTTTGCAATATGTATCTCAGAAATACCTACACGAACTGCCCACCACCAATGTCCTTTCTGAAAGTGGATTCCAAGCCTGATCAGTTAATCAAATAGTTCGCGGTAGCAAACTATAAGTAAGGAGCAACTCAGCCCAATAGCAACCGAAAATCTAAAACCCGGAATTTTGATAACAATAAATACATCCAAGGAATTGGCTTTTTATGCCGACTCCAGATATATAAAATTCATCAAGTTTCATGTACCCTTCAAAAGCTGCGAGCCTCAGAAAATTTGTATGAAAATTTATATAGAAATTGTTTTTAGACAGAATGACAACGCTCCTAAAAAGTCAAAGCATCATAGGCAGCGCAATACCGCCGCCTAAGTAAAGAACGATGTTGGCATACTGTATTATTATTATTTTTTTTTTCTTTTTCCATACCACGGCATTTCGTATCGAAGGAGCTGTCGTAGAAACTTCGAAAAGGGCTCATTCGATTGGAAATTGGAGTGGCTAGTGCCCTTTTTAATAGTCGAAAGTGATTGGAGGGTAACTAGCCCCTCCCCACGCCCATCATTCCGCCAAACAAACCCAGTCAAAATTTTGAGATAGCCATTTTGATCAGCGTAGTTGATTTCCAGATAGAAAATATGTTTTTGAGGAGGTCACTTCCCCACAACCCTCAGGGCAAGGGTTTTAAGTTATGCCCTGGGGCATATAAGTTGTTTTTTTTTACAGAAGGCGTTGTCGTAGAAACTTCAAAAAAGGCTCATTCGATTGGAAATTCAAATGGCTAGTGCTCTTTTTAATAGTCGCAAGTGACTGGAGGGCAACTAACCCTCCTCTGACGCCAACCATTTCCCCAAACACATTTTAAGTTCTGGAAATTAGGTTTTTGAGGATGACACTCCCCCACAGCCCTCAGGGCAAGGGTTGTAAGTTATACCCTGGGGGCATATAAGGTTTTTATAGAGCGCGTTGTCGTGGAAACTTCAAAAAGGGCTCATTCGATTGGAAATTGAAATGGCTAGTGCCCTTTTTAATAGTCGACAGTGATTGGAAGGCAACTACCACCCCTTCCACGCCCACCATTACCCCGGACACATGAAATCAAAATTTTGAGGTAGCCATTTTGTTCCACGCAAGTTCAGAAAATAATACCTTTGAGCAGGACACTCCTCCCACAGTCTTCAGGGCAAGGGTCTTCAAGTTATGCCCTGGGGGCATATAAGGTTTTTATTTAAATCTTTGTCATAGAAACTTGAAAAAGGGCTCATTCGATTGGAAATTCAAAGGGCTAGTACCCTTTTTGATAGTTGAAACTGATTGGAGGGCAACTAACCCCCCTCGCACGCCCACCTTTTCCCAAACACACCCAATCAAAGTTTGTAGATAGCTATTTTATTAAACGTAGAAGAAAGTCTTGGGAATTAGGTCATTAAGGATGACAACCCCCTTCCCACAGCCCTCAGGGCAAGGGTTATAAGTTATGCCCTGGGTGCACATAAGGTTTTTATTAAAAGCGTTGTTGTAGAAACTTCAAAAGGGCAATGGAAAATTGAAAGAGCTAGTGCCTTTTTTAATAGTTCAAAGTGATTGGAGAGCGACTAACGCCCCTTTCACACCCACCATTTTCCCAAACACATCCAATCAAAATTTCAGCTTTACAGAATATTTTACACAATACTAAATATTGTCATACGTCATTATTCTGCTACAATGCAGAATCTCCAGAGATTCAGCTTTACAGAAAGCCCCCTCCCCCTAGAAACTTCAAAAGGGCTCATTCAATTGGATATTTAAAGGGTTAGTGCCCTTTTTAATAGTTGAAAATGATCGGATGGCAACTAACACCCGTCTTACGCCCACCTTTTTCCCAAACACATCCAATTCCAGTTTTAAGATATCGATTTTGTTCAACGTCATTGAAAGTTCTTAAAATTAGTTCTTTTAGGATGATTACTCCCTCAGAGTCCTCAGTGCAAGGGTTGTAAGTTATTTCCTGGTGGAATACAAAGTTCATATAGAAAGTTGTTATAGAAATTTCAAAAAGGGCTCATTTGATTGGAAATTGAAATTGCCCTTTTAAGTAGTCAAAAGTGAGTGGAGACTAGTTAACCCCCTTCTTACCCCCACAATTTCCCCAAGAACATTCAATCAAAGTTTAGAGATAGCCAGTTTGTTCAGCGGAGTTGAAAGTTCTGGAAATTAGGTATTCAAGGATGACAAACCCCCCAGATCCCCAAGGGCAAAGGTTGTAAATTGAAAATTGGAATTTGATTGGAATTCTATTGAAAATTGAGGGGGCTAGTGCCCTTTTTAATAGTCGAAAGGGATTGGAGGGTAACCAACCCGACTCTCACGCCCACCATTCCTCCAAACACATCCAATCAAAATTTCAGATAGCCATTTTGTTCAACGTAGTAGAAAGTTCTGGAAATTAGATCTTTGAGAATGACCACCCCCCCCCCAACCCTCAGGGCAAGGGGGGTAAGTTATGGCCTGGGGGCATATAAGGTTTTTATTGAAAGTGTTGTCGTAGAAACTTCAAAAGGGCTCATTTGATTGGAAATTGAAAGGGCTAGTGCCTTTTTTTAATAGTTGAAAGTGATTGGAGAGCAACTAACGCCCCTCTCACGCGCACCATTTCCCCAAACACATCCAATCAAAATTTTGAGATAGCTATTTTGTTTAAAGTAGTTAAAAGTTCTGGAAATTAGGTCTTTGAGGATGACAACCACCCAACAGCCCTTAGGGTAAGGGTTGTAATTTATACCCTGGGGGCATAAATAAGGTGTTTACAGAAAGCATTGTCGTTTCAGAAAGGGCTCATTCGATTGGAAATCGAAAGGCCTAGTACTCTTTTTAATAGTTGAAATTGATAGGAAGGCATGACATTTTCAAACAGTTCGTGGTAACGAACTGTAAGTAAGGAGCGACCCAGCTCAATGGTAACCGAAACTCTAAAAAACTGCATTTTGATACCAATAGATACATCAAAAGAATCAGATTTTAATTCTGATTTAAAATGTATAAGTTTCATCAAATTTAGTCTTACCAATCAAATGTTACGCACCGGAAAATATTTGGCTGATTTTTAAAAAAAGGGCGAAAGACACCTTAAGATTCATAGAACCTTAATGAAAATTACACCATCATATTCAGCGTATCCGAGAACCCTACTGTAGAGGTTTCGAGCTCCTATCTACAAAAATGTGGAATTTTGCATTTTTTGCCAGAATAAAGATCACGGATGCGTGTTTATTTGTTTTTGTTTTTTCCCAGGGGTGATCGTATCGACCCAGTGGTCCTAGAATATCAAGGAAGGGCTCATTGGAACGGAAATTAAAAATTCTAGTGCCCGTTTTAAGTGACCAAAAAAATGGAGGGCAACTAGGCCCCCTCCCATCCTCATTTTTATCCCAGAGTCACCCAATAAAAATTTTGAGATAGCCATTTTGTTCAGCATGGTCGAAAATATTATAACTATGTCTATTAGGATGACTTAATCCCTCGAAGCCCCCAGGGGGAGGGCTGAAAGTTATGAACTCTACCCAATGTTAACATATAGTATTGGTTATTGGGAAGTATACAGACGTTTTCAGGCGGAATTTTTTCTGGTAGTGGGGGGTGGGGGTGGGTCGGGGGTTATATGGGAGGATCTTTTCATGAAGAAAATTTTCATGGGGGAAGGGACATTGCTATGAAGGGGGCGCCGGATTTCCCATCATTATTTAATAAAAAATCAGAAATTAAATATAAAAAAAAACAAGTTTTTCAACTGAAAGTAAGGAGCAGCATCAAAACTTAAAACGAACAAAAAAATATTAACTATATGATTGGGTTCACCTTCTAGTCAATGCCTCGCTCTTTAAGCCAAAGATTTTTTAGTACTTTCATAAGAGCTATTTATTCTAATCAACGGCCTTTGTGATTAAGGGGTCATTTTTAAAGAATTGGAACCAAATTTTGTTTACTTATTCAATGACGGTGAGCCATAATAAAAGCTGCATTAACTAAAAAACGATCAGAAATTAAATAAAAAAACAAGTTTGTTTTAATTGAAAGTAAGGAGCAACTTCAAAACTTAAAATGAGCAAAAGTTATTCCGTGTATGAAAGGGGCGGTGCCCTCCAAAATACTTTGTTTTGTACGCTAAAGTTTGACTCTGTCACACAACTTTGTTTTTTAAAACAATAAAAAACTTTAGCGTAAAGAGCAAGGCGTTGAGGAGGGGACAGCCCCTTTCATATACGGAATAATTTCTGTTCGTTTTAACTTTTAATGTTGCTCCTTACTTTCAGTTTAAAAACTTGTTTTTTTTATTTAATATAGTAAATATCGATGTGGGTATAATGTATTATTTTTTGTTGTTGTTGTTTAGACCAGGGCACTTCGTATCGAAGGAATTGTCGTGGGTACTTTGAAAAGGGCTCATTCGATTGGAGGGCAACTAATCCCCCTCCCACCCCCACCCTCTCAATTGCCCAATATGTTTTAAAAATAAATGTTGCCATAAGATTAAATCAAAATGCACTGTGTTAATGCTAATTCCCAATAAGGCATCCCAATAATCCATTTCAGATCAACTAGAGGATGTATGAAACCAAATTAGACACTACTATTTATGTCCAGATTTTTAAAAGGGTTTATTTTGTAAAAAATTGCTGAAAATTTTACTCCAGCATACGTATAGCAGGTCAAACTATAAAGTCTTAAAAAAAACGAAAAGATTTAATATGTTATTTTCTTTTTCCCTGAAAAGACTATGTCAATATAAAACGAACAGCAACTAATTAAAAAAACTTTTTCCACAAAATAAGTTTTCAAAGAAAAGTAAAGAACTCCATTAAACAAAAAATGAGCAAAAATAAAATCAAATAATCTACCAAACGTGAAACTACCACAAATCAGCATCGATAAGTAAATAAAACCCAAAACGAACAGAAATTACAATAAATAACTAAATCAATCTCAAGACCAGCAGAAATTAACATGAGTTGGGCTCAGAACCCCTGTGCCTTCCCAAGGCCAGAACATAATTTGCACTTTACTGAAAAAATATAAATGTTTTTATTTTTATAATTTTAATATATCAAATAATATTAACATTTTGATTACTAAATATCAGTATATGTATATTAAACTGACAAGCACTGACATCTGATAAGCCTTCAGACATAGGTCAGGTGCTTCGAGCCAACGAAAGGTTCTGTTTCTTCAAAGTGCGATTTAAAATTGTGACATTCTAGTGAGCCTCAGTGAACCAACATTAATTAAAAAAGTTTCGGAAAAAGATTTTACTGACAACCTACAACCTCTTGTACCCAAACATCGCACTTTCCCAGTTTGTTACATTATTAAATTACATGCAAATTGAAGTTTCCTCAATAGTGGCGTAAGGTCGAACAGACAAACATAGATACATGCGTATTAGGCCTAGGTAGGTTGTCTCTGCCCACCCTAAAATAGTCAATTCCAATCCCCCTCCCCCCGAAGATTTGTTTGGCTGCACCCCTGATTATCATTACCATGCGAACAGAAATTCCGCCCAACTTTTCAATGCCCCTTGTATGACACGCCTGTTGTACTACATTCAGCCCCCCCCCCCTCCACCAAAAACTTCCTTCATATGCCTCCAGGTTGTTTAATACCTTTAGCAGGATGGTAGGCCACACTGGTTCCTCGAAGTAATTTAAAAGCCGATTAAGCTATTACATTGATTCTCTCCTAAACGCTACAATTTGTACAGAACTTGCCCTGGAGTTATGCTGTCGGCTAAACCCTTATAAAAGAAGGTATAATCCGATCATAGTAAAACCAGGAAGTTAACGGACTGCTTCCGATACTGGTACAATATACGATAGTGTCATTTGTCTTTTCTTCACAGATCAGGGGTTCACTAGCATTTTTCTTCCATGGACTCGCTTTGTAACTGTAAGTAAAGTTGAAGGCCGCTAATTACAAAACTTTTGAGTAGTTCAAGATATGGAGAGTTTACGTCGGAACGAGCTGTAAGTAAGGAACGACTTGGCCCAATAGTAACCGAAACTGTAATAAACGTAATTTTGATGACGATAGATCGATCAAAAGAATTTCCCTTTTATGCTGATTCCAAATATATAAAAATCATCAAGTTTAATGTTACCCATCAAATACTACGAGCCTGCGAAAATTTACCTGACTCAAAAAATGGGGAAAGTTTCCCAAAAAGTCTGCATATCAGAGAACACTACTGTAGATGTTTCAAGCTCCTATCTACAAAAATATGGAATTTGTATTTTTTTTTCCAAAATAAAGATCACGGATGCGGGTTTATTTTTCTTTTCCAAGGGTGATCGTATCGAACCAATCATCCTAGATGATCAGGAGAGAGCTCATTCTAACAGAAATCAAAAGTTCTAGTGCCGTTTGAAAGTGACCGAAAAGATTGGAGCAACTAGCTCCCCTCATATACCCCTTTTCCCCCAAAAAACATCTGACAAAATTTAGAGATAGCCATTTGATTCAGCATAGTATAAAGGTCCAATAACTATAACTTCACATACAGTATTTGTTACTGGGAAATGCACAGCTTTTTTTTTGGAGGGGGAGAATTTTCTGCAGGGGGATTTTCTACGGGGAGAATTTTCCAAGGGAAATTTTGCGCAGGCGGAGGGAATGGGATTTTCTGGCACGATTTTGAAAAACAGCCAGAAGTTAAAATAAATGAGAAATATTTTTTTTTCAACTGGAAGTAAGGAGCAACATCATAACTAAAAACGAACAGAAATTATTCCGTATATGCGGGGGGGGGCCTACCCCATTCTCAACACTTGCTCTTTACGCTAAAATTTTACTTTTTGCCACAATTCTTCAAGAAAGACTGCTCACAAGCTCAAGCTTGGGAGCAGAACTTTACCACAAGCTCGGTTGAATTTAATGAGATGTTTTTTTAAAGAAAGACTATAGCGTAAAGAGCGACGGTGGAGGAAGGAGCAGCCCCCTCATACGAGGAATAATTCCTGATTAGTTGTATATTTTAATATCGCTCCTTGCTCTCATTTGAAAAAAAATTGTTTTTTTGTTTAATGCACAAACAATCTAACCAATAAAACAAACTTGCAAGCCATACTGACAGTTTAAATTTCCGCTTTAAAAAAAACATCACATATGCTTATAAAGTAGAACTTAGGATTTCAAGAAAATATCCACACTAAAAAAAATAAAGAAATAAATAAAACTATGAGCTATGATATTTTAAAGTTTGCAAAATAATCTACAATGCAATTCAATCCCACTTTCTAGGGCTATAATGAGAGAAGGGTTGATATGGCTAGGGCAGGTTCTGCGGATGAAGGATTACAGATCGCCGAAGATTGTCGTTTTTGGCCAACCGTCTTGGGCTAAACGGAAAATAGGTCGTCCGTGGTTGGGGTGGGAGGATGTCGCAAATAAAGATTTAAGGGAAATGGGAACTTCCTGAGAGGGTATAAACAGGGGGGTGTATCCCATTTGAGCGCCATGGCGCGCAAATGGGAATTTCCTATTTGCGCGCCGTATTTTAATTAGTTCAGTTGTGTCCCATTTGAGCGCCAGATAATTAGGTCAGGTGACCTAATTGCGTAAGCGATTGCACAACCGTTTACCCACAAAATGCAATAGGATTTAGTGTGGGAGCATATTTTTTTACCCTCTTATAACAAGTATTTAATGATGCCAGGAACAATATTTCTGGTTAGTATTAATAAGTCAGTTTGACAATGAAGAGCTCCAAGAATAAACAACTGCTAGAACACGACGGTTTCGTCTACAGATTCGATAAGCCGATTTCTGGAGGAAGAAAGAAGAGCTGGAGATGCATGAAGAAGGGATGTCTCGGGCGGTTACACACTGATTCCAGCGACGGCTCACCAGTTTCAGTTGGTACGCACGACCACAGCGCTGATCCTCTGCAGACCCAGCAGTACAAATTCCGGTCAGACCTTCGAAGCGAGTCAGCCCGTACTACTCGTCCGATTCCCGCTATCTACGACGGCCAGGTCGCAAGTGCTGCTGCCAGTGGGCTGAGTGCTTTGCCTCAGTTACCCTATAAGCACGTGAAGTCGTCCATGTACAGATCACGAAACAAGCTGATACCACCACTGCCCGCTGATACTATATCCGTACCGACGCCCTTGCCCCAGGCTTTCAGTGAGACGTCTGCAAACCAGAGATTCCTCCTCTTTCAGCTTCAAAATAACGCTGCGATTTGCTTTGCAACCGACGAGTCGTTAAGTCTGCTTGAACGAAGCCCGGAATGGTATATGGACGGCACCTTCGACTCAGCTCCTTCCCCATTCGGCCAGTTGTTCACCGTTCACGTTTTCTTCGGCGACAAGCAACTTCCCGCTGTCTTCGTGCTCATGGAGAGCAAGTCTGCGCAGCTTTACAACGACGTCTTCAGCGAGCTGATCCTACAGGCTGCGATGAAAGGAGTGACACTTCGCCCGACGACCGTCGTCTCTGATTTTAAGACCGGTCTGCTGACATCCGTGAAGCAAGTTTTTCCGGCCGCCAAGCACCGTGGGTGTTACTTCCACTTTTGCCAAGCAGTAATCAGAAACTTGGGGCGTCACTCAGTCCGTGAGCTGTACATGACCGATGCAGACTTCAACCTCTACGTTCGAAAGCTTCTGGCTCTGGCGTTCCTACCTCCAGCGATCGTCAGAATCAATTCTGGTCCAATCATTTCTCACATCGTTCGTACCTGGCCTTCGGCTCGTCCGTTTGTCACTTACTTCAGCCGTCAGTGGTTCGACCAATGTCCTCCTCATTTCTGGTCAGTCTACGGCATCCAGCGAAGGACAAACAACGACCTCGAATCATGGCACATGCGGTTTAACTGAAGAGTCGGTCGCTACCACCCGAACTTGTGGCAGTTTATCTCTTTCCTGAAGGAAGAACAAGCAGTCGTCGATTCTGCAAGGACACAGCTACTCCAGGGTCATGTCATCCATCGGACGAACAAGAAGTATGCAAGTCTGAACGAACGACTCGAAAAGCTGTCGACGGAGTACAGGGCTGGAACTCGAACAGCAGACGAGCTTCTCTTGGGTGTCGCACATAACATTTCGCCGTATGTGTGATATTAGCAGTTTTTGTTTGTATTTTTACCAATATATTAATTTGAATTATCCGTTTTTGTCACGATTTTTGGGTGATTTCGTTCCATTTCTAAACGATCGTTGTGAAATAACTCTAAAAAAAGAGCCGAATATTTCGACTTGACGAGCAAGCCTTCTTCAGCGGCAATCAGTTCTTACCCTATGAACGTGCGTAAAATCTTCACTTATATTCTTCACAAGCTTAACAAACGTTTAGCTTCTTAACTCTCAGTACAGAGTTATTTCACAACCATTGACCCAATAAAATCCTCAGTTTTGTTCGTTGTCTTCGTGGCAATAAATATTTGTACAGGTCAATGTGGCAGCAAACCACGCTTCATCCACCGCAAAATCACAATTTTGGGTTTGGCGCTCAAATGGTACTCCGTGGCGCTCAAATGGGAACAAAATTCCGTGGCGCTCAAATGGAACAAAATTCCGTGGCGCTCAAATGGGAAAGCGCTCAAATGGGAACACCCCCCTGTTGGGGGGGCTTTGAATAGATTTGGATAGAGGAGGAGCGTGCGTAGCTGTGTTAGCCTCAGATGCTTAGTGCTGCGGTGAGTTGTTAATAGTAGTATTATAAAATACCTGAAACCGTATAAATAACATTGTGTAAAAATTATTTAAATTGCATTTTGATACTTGAATTCTATCTTAACAGAAATTATCCAGCTCACAAAACATCACTTGCAATCTAAGATGTTTTAATATTTAAAGATTTTAATTACAGTTGATATGCCAGGAATTTGGTGAAACTTATCCCTACTAAATCCAATCTACTGAAATAAAATTAAAAAGTTTCAAGTGTAGAATTATATTTACAAGTTTTTATCGTTGACTCATCCAAATTTATTTTTGAAATTAAATGAGTTCTAACTTTGCTGATAAAACAGAAATTAGGAACTAAATATTGTTATACGTCATTATTCTGCTACAATACAGAATCCAGAGAGTCAGCTTTACAGAAAACCCCCTCCCCCTAGAGTCACAGTCTGGAGACGTTCGCAGAAGGGACCTCAAGCCCTCCCCCCATTATTTCCTGATTTCTGAGCACTTCCCACCCAAATAATCAAACAACATTTGCTTTTGGTAAAATCCTAGTTAGCGGCTTTCTCGCTATCTTGGAAGATAGTTAGGGAGTTAGGTGAATGAAACTTTCAGGAATAAAATCCAGGGCCAAAAATATACCCTGGAAAATTATTGCCAAGCAACAAAGTCTGTGCTTTCCGAATTCTGACTAAAAATGCTTTACCTTAATCTTGAGCGTTCAATCTTTTTGTCATCGGCTTTAGTTTTTGAAAAGCACCTATCTGAATTCTAACCAAAAATGTTTTACCTTAATTTTACCTTTCAATTTATTGTTCTTTGGTTTAGTTTTTGAAATGTAATTCCTGTTATTGCAGTAGAAATTAAAGCCATATCAAGAGTTATTTCCCTAAACGAAGGTAATTTTATAGATATTTAATACCTTATAAATTCAAATTGAGCGAAGTTATGAGGCTCAAAACACTTCTTTTTGTGTCTCATTTGAGTAAATGATCCATTTTGCAAGTTTTCCCTTTTATCACACCAATGTTGTTAAAGGTCATCAAAGGACAGTGCCCTCTAGAGAGGAGTGTAGGTAGGTACTTCAAAATATCTTCCCCCAGGAGACCATTAATACAATTTACGCATTCCTGAGAGCTTTATTCACCTAACTCAATTATTTTCCAAGATAACACAAAAACCTTAAACTAGAAGTTTACCTTGACTTTTTATTATTACCATCCACCAAAAAAAAGAACTTAATGTACGTGCCTGCCGCAGTCCGATTATTTTAAGCTACAGCATTAGTGATAAAAGTGATAAGGTGTAGCCTTTCAGAAAATGTCCAACATATACAAGAATAATCTCTGCCATAGATTATTTTGCCAAATCGGCCTTGGTCGTAATTATAGATTCTTTGGATATATCAAACTCAGGACTGCCAACTTTTTGGTCCACGATTAATATATTCCCTGAGCATCCAAAAATGTATCATTTTAGCTAAAATGTTTCCATCTTGAAATTTCAAAAACTAGAGGTTATTTTTCGTTTTACTAGTTTTTATATTGACCAAAAGACGCTTTGTAAACCTCTTCAAAGCGCCCAGTTAAAATATAATGAAAATGAAAAAGAATCCGTGTAAAAAATTTGGTACTGTTCTATTAACTGGAAGCCACGCAAAATAGAATAAAAGAAACCAGTCAAAGAGGTTGTTCAGTTCAACGGAGAATTTGATTGCAAACAGTGGTTTCTCACCGCATTTACAATATTTAAACTTTCGTTTTTCTGGATTTAGGGGGGGGGAAGGTACCTAGGTTAGTTTACGTATTTAATATATGCTATGCTTTACCCCCACCCCCTAATGTAAAATACATAGCCGAAATTTGTTTATAAACTATTATATTTTCATCCTATTTCGTTTTATTTCATTAACATTAACCGAAATTCACTTCTTGCGTGGCTTCCAGCTAATAGAACAGTACCAACAGTTCATGCAACATGATTTAGTGTGAAAACACGAAACTCATAATAAACATGTAAAGCTCTTATTTTAGATAAAATCGTTGACTTACAACATTTCTGGGAAATCCTGGAAGCCAAAAACAAAACTGAGAAAAAAGCACTACTTTGATAAAAAGTGACATTTTTTTTTACCAAAATATATATCCAGTTGGGAAATGTTTCGTTTTTATGCCATAAATTTACAAAATGTGTCCCCTTTTCAAAATGTTTGACCCTTTTGTGTCCCTCATTTCTAAATTGTGTGACTTTTCCCCCTTTTATGTCATGCTGCCTCGGTACATAGGAATGTGTTCTTTTGACAAAATGTGTCCAGTTGGCAACCCTGGTCGCAGCTAGAACATAGCGATGTCTCTCGTGGGTTTTTTTTCCCGTTCTCATCATACAGAGCGGATGATCGTAGAGCTTAGGGAAGAGGGGTCTAATCGGCCACAAATTTAGCCATCTGGTGCTTTTCTTATTTGGCAAAAACGTTAAAGAGCATTCAACTCCCCTTTCAACGTCCTGCTTGATCCCAATTTTTGTTTTATTGCTACCTTATAGAACAAAATTGAATCTCATTTCCGTATGTAGAAGAAAAATCGGTACTCCTGCATTACGCGGGCACTGCTAAAGAAGTCAATTTTGGTTAATGCTAATGAAATAGAATAAAATAGGATGAATATATAATAGCTTATAAACAAATTTGGGTTATATATTTGCACATTAGGGGGGGGGGGTAAAGCATACCATACATTAAATACATAACCTAACCTAGGTACCTTTTTTAACCTTAAACCCCAAAAAACAATCGTTTAAATATTGTAACTCATTGAGAAACCACGCACGGCTTTGCAGTCACTTATGCATAGCGGTCTCTTGCAAATAGCCTGTTTGACGGGTTTTTCGTGACTGGTTTCCTTGTACAATATATAGCAGTGCCCGCAAAATGCAGGAGTACCGAAAAATCAATGCTAAAATAATAACTGAAATTATTCATCTCCTTCAATGTTCTACATAATGATAAACTGATTTTTTTTATTCAATGACATGAAATGTACTGAAAACCGAAGAAGTGAAAAACCCATTTTAGGAATAGCAGTTTAATACCCTCAAGGAAGTCACAGGCTACCAGGCGTTAAGGATATAACAAGTTACAAAATGGTAAAGGAAGGATGTGGTTTTGTAAAAGGGCTTCTCCTTCAAATTATCAAAAAACATCCCGGTCTCAAATTGCAGCCATCCCACGCTACTTGACATATTTTTACCGTATTTTCGTAAAATTCTTATGAATTTGAAAACACGATTTCCATTTCAGTAATTTTACACGAGGCATGCAAGCATCGTACTTAGATCTAATGGCGAACTGACCTAGTATGACAAAACAAAGAAGAAAATCCTGAAAATAACAAACGGGTCTATTCAAGGCTGAATCTAGGGGATGGCTAGGGGGTTTGACCCCCCCTCCCAATGATTGTCCAACTCGTAAAAACGTAACAAAGTCGTATAAACAAATTTTTGATGCGTTTCTTAAAAACAAATTTTTACCCCCCCCCCCCTGAACAAAAATCATGGATACGGCCCTGGGTCTATTGCCAACAGGAAGAACAAGGAAAATAATTACATGACTATTCCATCTCTATTCAGCAAGGCGTCTTCAGCGTGGAGAAAGAAATAATTTGAAAATATCTACATAAAAAGGGGGAAAAATGAAAAACCAAAAACGAATATAAAAAACAAAAAAGGAATTAAGAAAACAAAGATCCAACAAAAGATTTACAACTGTTACTCGGTGAACCGCCATGTATTTATTTCAATTCGTCCTTCTCCATGCTGAACTTTAAAAGAAACATTCTTTAATCGAAATATTCTTGTGCTTATTCTCCTTATTGTTCCTACTGTGGTCATTAAATTATAAATAAAACAAGTTTTTTCAACTGAAAGTAAGGAGCAACATTAAAACTGAAAACGAACAAAAATTATTCCGTATATGAAGGTGATGCCCCCTCTTCAATACCTTGCTTTCACGTTAAAGTTTTTTAGCACTTTTAAAAAAGTTTCCTATTCTAATTAAACGGCCCTTGTGTTTCAGGAGTCATTCTTAAAAAATTGAGAAAAAAGTCAAACAATTAAACAGTCAAATCCAGGCATCGAGGAGGGAGGCAACCCCTTCATATACGGAATAATTTCTGATCGTTTGATTTTTAATATTACTCCTTACTTTCAGCAGAAAAAACTTGTTTTTTTTAATTTAATTTCTCAACGTTTTTCAAATAATTCCGGTAAATCTGGGTCACCCTCCATGAAAAATTCCCTCCTTTCGTGGGAAAACCCTCTGTGGAAAAATTCTCTCACATAAAATACACCCCCAACGTAAAATTCCTTCCGGGCAATTCTTTCCTCACTGAAAATCCCCCTCCCCTCCAGAAAATTTCTTGTAGAAGATTCAGCCGGAAAAATTCTCCTTAACATACTTTCATTTGGAAAAGACTAAGTTCTAATGGTTTTTTCCAATCAATCCAGAACTCCAAATTCCCGGAAAATTTCCTTCGGGTAATCCCCCCCCCCCCCCAACCTAAAAAAAGGAATTTTAGAAAATTTACATGTCAAGACTTTGATTGAACCTTGTGTATTGAACTCTCCCAAAAAAAATTCTAGTGAATGAACCGAAAGTTAATTATTTTGTTTTGTATAAATATATGTTTTCGTTTTAATACTTTAGTATTTCTACTGATGACACTTGCTTTATATGTGATCGAAACATCTAGACTTATGAACCTGTTTTCACTGTCTATATAACTGGACTGATCCCCTACATAGTTTTAGGTATTGCGTCGAAAATTCGTCGTATATATCAGGGGATGAGGCCAATTAAGTATACAACCATAAATTCAACGTTTCTTTTGGAACTAAAAGACAGAGAAGACTTTGCCGCCTTAATTCAAAATTCATTTTACATTTAAGCAAGATTAAAGAAGAAAATTTACACATCGAGACTTTGAATGAACCCTGTTTGTTCAACTCTCAGAAAAAATTCTAGTTTAATGACCGGAAGTTAGTTTTTTTGTTCGATATAAATACGTTAGTTTTAATTTTAATACTTTGCTATTTCTACTGATGATCGCTGTATATGTGATCAAAAAATCTAGACCTTTGTACCTGTTTTCACTGTCTACATAAATGGACCTATCCCCATTTGAACGTTTATTTGTCCATCATCTAACGCTTCCCGTGTTTCCTCCAGATTTCTCCAGGTCCTCATTTGGAGCTGGTCGACTCTTAGCTCACACAGTCAATCCAAATAATCAGTGACACATGCACCAGTGTTGCCAACGCGGTGCAATCATACCGTTTTTAGTACAAATTGAGAGGTCCTGCTACAATGTGGTATATTTGATGACACAATCCAAAATTTCTGGTATATTTAGGCTGTATTTGACGGGTCAAATTTTATTTTTCGAAATTTTAGAACTCTCCTGATCACCTCTTGGAGAAAGCAAAAGAAAGGGATTTTCGCTGAATTCAAACGCGACAAAGAAGCAATCTCCACGAAACTCAAACTAATCATCATTCAGCCCTCAAATTGGCTTCCGAGAGAGGATGAAGATATGAATGAAAAAAAATAAGATTGCCTGCTTTCAAGAGCATAGTCACGATTGTTCACGGGGTGTATTTTTCTGGGACGGCCGGGGGGGGGGGGTACAAAAAATTACGAAACATCAAACATTTGTTTATATGTATTTTTGTTACTTATTTCAAAAGCTGTGTAAAAATTTCAGATTGCAGGGATCCAACCTGGTAGCACCCCCTCCCCCCCTGAATACGGCCTTGCCTCCTTTTTCAGTTTATTCTTGTAGTTTTGTCAGTGAGATAAAAACTAACGCAGAATGCTATAGTTATACCACAAGGAATTTCTTGTTGTACAATTTGGTCGGCAAGCTGGTATAATTGTGTAATAAAGTGTTCGCGAGGCTTACCGGGATTAGACCCCCTGCGCCCAATAACATAAAATTGCGAGTTGGCAGTTGAAAACAGCCCGGAAAATCTAAATTTAGACCGTCTTCAATTTGAAGCTGAAAAAGAATCAAACCGTCCATGGTAATTAACGCTTGAGTTGGTTTGTGAATAATAGGTCAAACCCTATAAATAGTACCAACAATTCTGTAATAGGGAAGTTGAAAACTACAATGAATAAACTGCTATTTTAAAATATGTTAAGTTCATTGCGTTTAAATTTACCCCCCAAAAAGGCATCACCATTAGAAGATTTACCTATAGGCAGAAAACTCCCCCAAAGGAAATGTGATCATGATCAAAATTAATTTAAGAAAACAACGTTTTTCTTACGAAAGTTAAGAGCAAACCTAAGCAAAAACGAACAAAAATCATTGCTTGGCAGACTACGCAAAATAAATCTATTAATCTAGCTAAAATAAATTAACTCGTGAAATTTCCCATTATCTACAGAATTCTAAAAATTAGCACTTTGCTGAAAACTGAGCTTGCTTGAGTTTTTCTGTATATAATTATAATGGTAATTGAAACTTATCGATATAATGGTCGGTGAGAATTGGTGGAATTTCTGTTCTTAAAGGAGGCCCTAGCCAGGGGTGGTCAACCCGTGGCCCTGGGTCGCATGCAGCCCGCCGCAAACATTTTTCTAGCCCGTGAGATTCATCCCACTTTTACATTCTGCACCCTCATGATGCGCGCACATCTTCGAACATCACAGATTCACTATCTAGGAACCTGTTTGACGCTTGAGTCAAGCGTTGATGGTGATTGATAGAAAGTTTGAACGACTCAATAAGTTCCTAGACGGTCAATCATGCTTTAATCAATTGATTGACGGAAGCTTTTGATCAAAATGATTGACCGTCTAGGGTGTCCTTAAGAGCATGTTGTTTTTTAGGAGGCCGTTTGGTACTTACAGTAAAGCACTAGTAACCTGAGATTTCAGACCCTATTGGAAAAACAAAAAAAACTGAACATTTTTCCAGAGATGCATGGTCCAAATCCAGAGAAGGATCTGGGATTTTTTTTTTTTTTTTTTTTAAGACCAATTCACAATGCAATCCTACAAATACAAGATTCAATTAGCGCTAGTGTAAGCCAATCACAATTTTCATGAAATTTTTTAACCAATGATATTTCTACGAAAAATCTGATTGGCTTACAGAAGCGCAAGCTATATCTCGGTAAACGTAAAGTCTCATTAAGAATGGGCTTTAAATTAAAAAAAAAAAACGTATCATCTTAAAATTTACAGTATCTTAAAGCCAATTTAAAGTTTCATGAAAATTTCAAAACCATCCTAAGCCTTTTGTGTCTCTCCTTGTTTAAGACATATCTCTTTTTTTGCCCTGGGACCAACTTTATACAGGTCTCTTTAAGTCAGAGCCGTTCCTAGGGTTGGTGAAACCCAGGGAAAAATTATTTACAGCACCCCGGTCCCGACTCAAATATAAGCAAAAACAGCCGAATCAAAGCGACAAATTGGATCAAAATAGGTAATTCCCCAGCCGCGGCACCCGCCAAGCCACGGTTCCCCCCCCCCTAGGAACTGCTCTGCCTTTAGTCCTTGGTAGCAATTTGGGAGTCATGTTAAGTTTTTTATTTGTAACAAGACACAAACTTACTGAGCGAAGACCTAAATGTGTCATATAAGTAGTAACCATCTTTTGAATTTGCTGGGGCCCCTGTACCAAACAGGTTTTTCTGGTAGGTATTCTATTCTACAGTACATTACAGCTTTCCAAGAGATTTACGCAATACCGGCCCTATAGGTAAACATTTCTACAGGTCATTACACCTTTTAAAGGGGAACGAGTATAACTTGATTGGTGATTGGGATTTGGATAAAAGGAATAGTTTTCTTTACAATTCATATTAGTAAGAGAATTGAATTCAAAGAGAATAGTTTATTTGCGAGGATATTAGTAGAGGAAAAAATGAGTAGTACATTTACATTTATTGGAGATTAATGATGGAGCTGACAACAGTGACGCACGAGTACCTAATGTGGCTGTGGAAATAACTGCTGGTTGTAGACTATGTCTTGAATGGGACACTATGTATGCTAGACGTGTGATATCATGCTTTCAAAAGAGCTATCTATTCTAATTAAACGGCCTTTGTGATTCAGGGGTTTGTGAATCAAATTTTTTTTAAACTTTTAACGTAAAGAGCGTGGTATTGGCTAAGGGGAGAGCCCCTTCATATACGTAATAACATATACGTAATAAAAAAACAATAAAAAACAAGCGATACGGCTCAATAGTAATCGAAACTTTTAAAAACGGAATTTTGATGTCAATAAATTTATCAAAAGAATGGGTTTGTAATGCTGATTCTAAAAATATAAATTTTATTAAGTTTAGTATTACTCATCAAAGGCTACCAGCCTGAGAATATTTACTCGATTTTTTAAAGAGGGGGGAAACATCCCCTACAAGTGAAATAATTTTAATGAAAATCACACCGTCAGAGTCAGCGTATCAGAAAACCCTATTACATAGGTTTCAAGCTCATATCTGCAAAAATCTGCAACTTTGTATTTTTTGCCAGAAGAAAAATATACGAATATAGAAGTTAGTTACATAAGTTAATTTGTAAAGACATCCATTTAGCAAAAGAAAAGTAAAATTTTTATGCCAATAAAAGCTGCATTAACTAAAAAACGATCAGAAATTAAATTAAAAAAACAATTTTTTTAAACTGAAAGTAAGGAGCGACATTAAAACTTAAAACGAACAGAAATTATTCCGTATATGAAAGGGGTTGTCCCCTCCTCAACACCTCGCTCTTTACGCTAAAGTTTGACTCTGTCACACAACTTTATTTTTTAAAACAATAAAAAATTCAGCGTAAAGAGCGAGGCGTTGAGGAGGGGACAGCCCCTTTCATATACGGAATAATTACATTTCAACTGAAATGTAAGAAGGAATATTAGAACTTAAAACGAACAGAAATTATAACGTATGTGAGGGGGTTCTCCCCCAAGTTAATACCTCGCTCTTTACGCTACAGTTTTTTTAGTGCTTTCAAAAGAACTATCTATTCTAATTAAACGGCCTTTGTGGTTCAGGGGTTTGGGGCTGTCCCCTCTCAACGCCTCGCTCTTTACGCTAAAGTTTGACTCTGTCTCACAACTTTATTTTTTAAAACAATAAAAAACTTTAGCGTAAAGAGTGAGGCGTTGAGGAGGGGACAGCCCCTTTCATATACGGAATAATTACATTTCAACTGAAATGTAAGAAGGAATATTAGAACTTAAAACGAACAGAAATTATAACGTATGTGAGGGGGTTCTCCCCCTCACATACGGAGCTCACAACGCCTCGCTATTTACGCTAAAGTGTTTTATTGTTTTAAAAAATAAAGTTGTGAGATAGAAGTTAGTTACGTAAGTTAATTTGTAAAGACATCCATTTAGCAAAAGAAAAGTAAAATTTTTATGCAAATAAAAGCTGCATTAACTAAAAAACGATCAGAAATTAAATAAAAAAAAACAAGTTTTTTTAACTGATAGTAAGGAGTGACATTTAAACCTAAAACGAACAGAAATTATTCCATATATGAAAGGGGCTGCCACTCCTCAACGCGTCACTCTTTACTCTTAAGTTTGACTCTGTCTCATAACTCTATTTTTTAATACAATAAAAACCTTAAGCGTAAAGAGCGAGGCGTTGAGGAGGGGACAGCCCCTTTCATATACGGAATAATTACATTTCAACTTAAATGTAAGAAGGAATATTAGAACTTAAACGTACGTGAGGGGGTTCTCCCCCAAGTCAATACCTCGCTCTTTACGCTACAGTTTTTTTTTAGTGACTTCAAAAGAGCTATCTATTCTAAATAAACGGCCTTTGTGATTCAGGGGTTTGTGAATAAAAATTTTTTTAAATTTTAACGTAAAGAGCGTGGTATTGACTAAGGGGAGAACCCCCTAAAATACGTAATAACATATGCGTAATAAAAAAAAACAATAAAAAAACAAGCGATACGGCTCAATAGTAATCGAAACTTTTAAAAACGGAATTTTGATGTCAATAAATGTATCAAAAGAATGTGTTTATAATGCTGATTCTAAATATATAAATTTTATTAAGTTTAGTATTACTCATCAAAGGCTACGAGCCTGAGAAAATTTACTCGATTTTTTAAAGAGGGGGAAACATCCCCTACAAGTGAAAGAATTTTAATGAAAATCACACCGTCAGATTCAGCGTATCAGAAAACCCTATTACATAGGTTTCAAGCTCATATCTGCAAAAATCTGCAACTTTGTATTTTTTGCCCGAAGAAAAATATACGACTATAGAAGTTCGTTACGTAAGTTAATTTGTAAAGACATCCATTTAGCAAAAGAAAAGTAAAATTTTTATGCAAATAAAAGCTGCATGAACTAAAAAAACGATCAGAAATTAAATTTAAAAAAACAAGTTTTTAAACTGAAAGTAAGGAGCGACATTAAAACTTAAAACGAACAGAAATTATTCCGTATATGAAAGGGGTTGTCCCCTCCTCAACGCCTCGCTCTTTACGCTAAAGTTTGACTCTTTCTCACAACTTAATTTTTTAAAGCAATAAAAAACTTTAGCGTAAAGAGTGAGGCGTTGAGGAGGAGACAGTCCCTTTCATATACGGAATAATTTCTGTTCGTTTTAAGTTTTAATGTCGCTCCTTACTTTCAGTTTAAAAAACTTGTTTTTTTTAATTTAATATGTATAAATAGCCATTGATATCCGCAGGCCGCATAAAGCCGAAACAAAAATCTAGGCAGCTCGATAACCCTGTCAAAGTAAAGATACAGGATAAGCGAAGGATTACCACTGATTGTGTAACATTATTTAGTGGCATATTTCCCACATTTAAATAGCGGCCTTATTTCAAATTTGATAGTATTCGTAAAAGTTAAAATCATTAACTTATCCGTTGGGCATTGCTTGACAAAGAATATCCAGAAAATCTGAACACTTCTTGGCATCATTGCGGCAAAAAACTTAAATAATTAAAAATTGCCAGGGATGCTAATTGGAAGGGGAAATTGACTCCTAGAGTTTGAAAATTACCTTCCCCCTTGTATCTTTATTAATAAAATAAATTCTATAAAAATTACGCAAAAGTTTTTCTTGTGTAAATCAGGGTAAGGGAGGGGGGGGTACATCTTCGGATGGGGGTTACAATGAATATCGTTTTTTTATGTATATAATTCTCTTCATAAGCAAAGCTAAGTCTCCCAGTGCTGCATGATAAAACGGATAACAATAGAAAAGATAATGTGTTGGTATCGTTTATGCGTGCATACAAAATTTCTAAATTGTGAGGAAAATATACATATTTGATTAAATTCACTTTATACTATTTTCAGCAGATATTCCGTACAGCATGCTTCTGTAGAGATTAAATAAAAAAAAAACAAGTTTTTATAACTGAAAGTAAGGAGCGACATTAAAATTTAAAACGAACAGAAATTATTCCGTATATGAAAGGGGATGTCCCCTTCTCAACGCCTCGCTCTGGGAGGGAAGATCCTCCCATGTAACATCCCCCCCACTACCAGAAAAAATCCCCCTCGAAAATGTCTGTATACTTCCCAATAACCAATACTATATGTAAACATCGGGCAAAGTTAATAACTTGCAGCCCTTCCCCTGGGGACTGTGGGGGAATAATCATCCTCAAAGACATATATTATATTTTTCGACCATTTTGAACAAAATGGCTATCTCAAAATTTGGATGGGGTGACTTTGGGAAAAAAATGAGCGTGAGAGGGGGCCTAGTTGCCCTCTTTCTCAGGCGCGTAGCTTTTGACGCGTAAGATTAAACTTGATGAAATTTGTATATTTGAAATCAACATAAAAATCTGATTCTTTTGATGTATATATTGGTATCAAAATTCGTTTTTTTTTAGCTTCGGTTACTATTGAGCCGGGTCGCTCCTTACTTACAGTCCGTTACCACGAACTGTTTGATAAATGTCCCACAAGTAGCGCTGGCGTTGTGTGAAATGCAAAGAATTTCAGTCATAATTCTTGGCACATTTATGTTAATTCATTTTTTTGGAGCTGGTTAAAAAAGATATTTAGTAAAACAAAAATAGCGAAAAGACAGCATAGTATTGTACAAAGAGGCAGTCCTACATTTGTTGGTTAGTACGTGAATCCAAAACGCAAGGAATAAGACGTCATCAGCGCTTATTAGGCATTTCAATTACAAATAAGAGAATCGAAGTTTCAATTAAATACAGGAAATAAAAATTAATACAATTAAATGATTTCTGGGGCGCATCCCCCTCTACCAAATTCTATAGCCAAACTACAACTCATTTGACCTATCTAGTTATAGTACAAATATCATTATAAAAAGCACAAGTCTTATTTTCTTTTTCAATGGTTTGTTTTTCATTCAGGAAATTATATTCACTATAATGACTATAATTCACTATAATGATTCCATTTTTATCCTATTTGCAGATTTAGAGGGTGTATTTATTTCCACTTTATGTGGAAATTCCTCTTAATTTAATCTTGAGCTTATAGATTTTAGGGAGTAAAAGCACCCTAATATCAGGGAAAAAATTGACCTGAGCAAATATGGCGAAACAGGAAGCATAAAACATTTTTCAATTTTGCAATTAACTAGACTTACCCGGTAATTGCCATTACCCGGTAATTACATATCTGACGCTGTATAACAAGGGGTTTCTCACTCTTTAAACTATATTTAAACTTTAGTTTTTTGGGGCTTAGGGTGGAAAAAGGTACATAGGTTAGGTTACGTATTTAATATATACTATGATTTACTCCACCCCCCTGATGTGCAAATATATACCCAAACTTTGTTTCTACACTATTATATTTTTTTCCTGTTTTGTTTTATTTCATTAGCATTAACCTAACTTCACTTCTCACGTGCTTTACAGATAATAAAACAGTACCTATTTTTTCCAAGTTATTGACCCCCCCCCCCAACGATGCCACTGCTTGGATTAAAAATTCAACAAGCCTGTTTTAACCGAGAAGACATGTCATCATTTTAAGAAATATATTATTCAGGACTAAATCTAAGACCATCAAGGGATGGGATAGTCTACATAGTGAGAGACATGACTATTATATTGTCAAATAGCATTCTATTAGGCTAATCAATTAGTATGTCTGCATCCAGTGTTACCCACTTTTCTAAATCATTTCGAATAAATTTTTATCCATTTTCCATTGCCTTTTACGGTAAATTTCTAGGTGGCTCCAGGGCCAGATCCAGAATTTTTTTTAGGGGGGAGGGCGTAAAATAGGTTGATCCGAAAAAAAAAATTTAGGAGGGGGGGGGGAAGCGCAAAATAGGACAGGATTTTTTGCAGCAACTAAATTTCAGCTGGGGGTGGCAAACTGAGGCCTGGGGGGCAAACGGGTCTGGAGGGGGCAGTTGCCCCCTGCCCCATAGCAAATTACGCCCCTGGGAACTAGGCCTAGGCTACCTTTCATTGAGTCAATAGGCTACTGCAGGAACCCGAGTTAACAAAGAACCTGTGACGTAATCATGATATTAAATTAGCAGACAGGGGCGGAAATATTATTAGGGATGTTTCTTGAACCACCAGGAGGATCAAGTGCATTTCCAGAAAAGTAACGATGATTAAAAGGGGTTAGGTAGAAAATGAAACTTTCAGGGATGGGTCTACAGGCTAAAGTATGTCTGGGGAAGGTATTTTGAAGTACCTACGTCCACTCCTTCTCCCTCTAGAGGGTCCTGAAATTTGCCTAGCCTACATGATGGGTCTATAGCCTACCTATTGAAAATTTGACAAAACAACATTTTATCTTAATTTTGAATAATCAGTTTCTTTTTCTCTAGCTTTAGGTCTAGTTCTGAAAATGCAATTCCTGTTATATGAGTAGAATTTTAAGCCATAGGCTATCAATGTTTTTTTCAAAATCCTGGAAATGTTTTTGCAGATCTTTAAAACATTATAAATTGGGGTAAAATTCTACTTTAGTTAGGCCTACTTTTGGCTATCTTGGAAAGGGGTTGGGTTAGGAAAATGAAACTTTCAGGGATGGATGTACATGCTAAGGTATGTCACGGGAAGGTACTTTGAAGTACCTACCTCCCCCCCCCCCTCTATATAATGGTAAATTACTGCACATTACTAGTTGTTTTAGCTCACATTTCATCCTATATTACTATCATAATTATAAATGAACAAGGTTAAAATAAGTTTAAATAGTAAAATAAGTATATAAATAGTTAAATAGTTAAAATAGTATGAAATGTGAGCTAAAACAACTAGTAATGTGCAGTAATTTACCATTATATAGAGGGGGGGAGGTAGGTACTTCAAAGTACCTTCCCGTGACATACCTTAGCATGTACATCCATCCCTGAAAGTTTCATTTTCCTAACCCAACCCCTTTCCAAGATAGCCAAAAGTAACTAAAGTAGAATTTTACCCCCTTTTTTAAGAACTTAGCCCAAATACACAAAATAAGGTAGAAACTCACAATAACACCTAGGCTATATTTGCTGTAAGTTTTATCCAATATCTTTCAAGACCATGTCATGTTACTTTCTTAAACATTAAATTTCCGCATTGAATTACGAAATGCATCTGCTTCTTTTCAAATTTACTCGGGGAATACGGAACTAGACAATAAAATCAGCTGTATGGCGCGCACATCCTCTGAGGGGCTGTAAACTTGTTGAGTCAATAGTACATCAAACGGGCATATTCAATTGCCCATTAGTTAGGGCAACACCTTGATGGGCTTAAAGGAGATAAAAATTCGAATTTCATGCAAAAAACCTCAAAAGGTTCATAGAGAGATACATTTGTGTGCTTTTCATAGCATGCACAAACATAATTAAAGTAAAAATGTTCGTGACCAATATTTTATTATTGTTGTTTTGTCCAAAACTGGCACATTCTGTTTCTAGTGCGTAAGATAAATGTCTGATCCACTGATGAAACCAGTTAAAGATGTTAAAAGAGGTTGATACTAGGCAGGCTCCCCCGGCCCCAAAATTTCAGGATTTTTATTATAATTCCCTGTATATTCAAACGACTTTTCCTGCTTTTCCTTTTTTTCAAATTTTTCAAATTTATTTTGAAATTTATTATTTATTTTCAAATTTATCCTCTCCCCACCCCACATAAAAATAGAATACCGCACAACGAGTCCCTGACTAAGACTTGGTTTGTTTTCTGACAATGAAGTTGTACCCCCTTCCTACTCCAAAAAATTGTATAATTTTCTTGGCCCAGAGAACGGTATCTGGAAGTTTCATAGCTAATTTAAGACCTTGCTACATGACCTACAGGGGTCATGTCATCCCCATAGGTAAATTTTAACCTTTCAACTATTCTAAATAAAATGGTTCCTGTCGAAATTTTGACCGCATGTCATGGCGAGTTTCGAGGCGGGCGGGTAGTAAAAAAGGTAGGGAGGGCGGCTGGTTGCCCAATATCACTTCTAATTTTTAAAAAGGGCAATAAAACTGTTAAATTTCCATTTCAGCAGCCCATCTCAGGTTCCAGGTTGTAATATGGTATTTAGATAACCTGGATGCACTTAGTTTCTTTTGGTTTGGCTCTACCCTTTCCGACAAGTCATAATCGAACAACCCCCACCCCCTCCCAGAGTTCCCTGAGGTTTTCAGCTTAATGCCCTTAGCTGTTTCTAAAATATTGTAAGTATGAAATTTGGTTAACCTGATGGCAGATAAGTTGTAAGGCAATGTACCAATCACTGCCATATTTCGCATCACTGGTGGACCTTTGCCTTTTCTTGTCTCTAATCCAATATTTGAGGGATCTGTTTACATCTTCAAGTTCTATATTATTTTCTTTTGTCCCTAAAATAATAGCTGAGGAATCAGGGCCGGATTTAAAGCTTTGACGCTTCTAGGCCCAAGCGTTCTTGCAGCTCCGTTTTTCCGAGATTTTTGGGAAAATCCTCGAAAGGTACCATCTATGTTAGAGGGCTTACATTTAGATCATAACTAAGTTTAACTCCGTTCCGAAGCCGCTTTTCTGGGGCAGTGGTGAGTAGTAACCCCTCAGAGGTTTCTGCAACATGCCATCCCCAGTTTCTGCAAAATGCCCTCACTTTTGCATTGAATTTCTACAACATGCCCTCTGACGTCACACCCTCGCACCTGTGCAATGCGGTCAGCTGTTCCTAGCCCTCACACCTGTTTCTAGTTGGCATCATTTCCATCCTTGGCAAGAGTCCAGAGATAATTACTTTGAATGTGGTCGGTATAATACGGAATAATATGGGGAGGCAAGATTCCTAGGCAAGATTCCAAGCGTATGTTTCGTCATGTGACACACCCCTTGGTTTTTCTATGACAAGCCCCTATTAAAGGGAAAACACTTGGCAAGACTCCATGACAAACCCCTCTGGACTCCGATGACGTCATACGACTGACCCCGTTTCAAATGGACAGATATGTAACTTTACGACAGGAACCTGTGGGGGAATCCCTGCTTGTAACGTAATGACAGCTCACACCTTACGTAATTATTGTGAAAAACTGTCATGTGGTAATTTTTTTCGCACGAAACTTCCAAAGCATTTTTTCTTCTTCATTAACTTAATGATAGTACACACTTTATGTAAGGTTGGCGCATTCTACGCATGGAAGGCGTATCAGTCATTACCAGATAATACCATTTTGACATTTTTCGTCAAAAAGCCTCAAGACATTTTCTTTCTTTGGCATTTCATTTTTTCGCTCGAAACACCTTTCCTTTTGTATCTTTTTATAGAGTTCTTGACCCCGCCAGGACTCGAAAGGTCATTCTCTTCCTATGGTACAGCGCCCCAAGCAAGTCGTCCATGAAATCATTTACAGTATTTTGTACCTGGAGCCATATCCTAAAAATAACGTTTTGCGTGACAGCTAAGATTTCCCATTTTTTGGCACTCATTAGAATGATGCGTTACTCTCCCAATTTGATACACCCCAGGAGACATTTGCTCTCAAGATATTAATAACAATAAAATGAAAATGTATTGTTTCTTTACGTGGGTTATTAGATTTCTTACTATCGCGACAATACGCCTCCCTCCCTCTAGCATGCAATACCGGAGGAGCTTTTATGGAAAATATCCATTTCTTTTTGTACTTGTTAGATTTTCACCTCTTACACGGAAAAATTCCTTAATGTCTCCAAGCTAACTTTTAAGCTGTAGTTCACCCCACAATGACATTAATTGACTCCTCCCTCCACCCTATAACCCTGACAAGAAATCATATCCACCAAGACATTTTTCAGGCATTTCTTATTAATCATTATGTCTTTAAATCCCGTGATTCAAGTTTTTTTGCAACCCAAGCCAATCATAATGCCCTACAAAATACCCTACAGCGCCATAGCATTTCACCCATCTGACACCAGCACCCCCGCCCCACCCCACCCCCGGGTGACCTGATATTGGTGATACATTTAAACCATATTAAGAAATTTCTTTGAAGGACTTTTAGCGAAATGCAGCGTTTCATTGAACATTGTTAGATTTCACTCCCCCTCTAGTGAAAAATTCATTTAACACCTCCCACCTTATTTTTAAGCTCTAGAACATACTAATCAGTGACAATGCATACATCTTGATAAATTATTGATGACATTAAACACCCACCGGACAGCGGCGCATCTCCCCCAAAATATCTTTCAGACATTTCCTAATAAAAATTATGGTTTTAAATCCCGTGAAACAAGTGTTTGCAACCCTAGCCTATCATGATGACAAAGAACACTCCACACCGACATGGCATCACCCTTATCCATCACCATATGGCACCAGACCCCCTCCCCCGGATGACCTGATATTAGTGGTATGTTTAAACCATATTAAGAGGTATTATTGAAAGAATTTTAATGAAAATATCCGTTTCTTCGAGTGGGATGTTAGAATTCACAATATCCTAACAATAGATTCCGCCCAACACCTAACAATCATTTTCGGAGGGCGCCTTGATAATAGATACAATTTTTAGGCATTATTGTGACTTATAATACCGTGAAACAATTTCAGAACATTTTCAGAGAGCGCCTTGATAATAGATGCAATTTTTGGACATTATTGTGACTTATAAAAGGACAAAATATAAACAAAAACAAGCGTAAATTAAGCAAAGACGAGGAGAGAGGACTCCAGGGAAGGGGCATGTCTGTGGGAGAGGGGACCTATTTTTTCCGTTGCCAGGTCAAAACTGCCCTTTTTATCCTCTGTCTTATTTATAATTTTTTTTAGTTGCGCAAAGGGTAATTTTCAAGTGTTTAATTTTTTAGGATTTTTTTGTTACCCCGCGGCGGCCTCTGGATATGGGGTTTCCCCAAACTAAACGCTCCAAGATTCCCACCCCTGGCAGCCCACCCAATATTCCAGGCATTCTAATATTTCTTCTATATTGCCAAGATTCCCATCCATTTTTAGCATATTATTTTTCTGGCAAATTCCCAGGATTTCCATGACCAAGTCTAATAGGAATGACGCCAGTGTATCTCGCAAGCTAGACTAAAAGGACCCCATGGGGCTCCAGCACGGCACACACACACGGGTGCTGTGTAATAAGAACGATGTATATCTTAAGCAAAGATACCTAATGAGTGAGGATGGAAAATCATCTTGCAAGACGAGTAGACACCCAAACCATTAAAAAGTACACATATATCCCAGAGCGTAATGGCGCTGCCACACTGTTTTCACACTGGCATCAGCCCTCCACATGACACCAGCCCCCCTAGGGCACTTTTAATCTTCTCAGTCTGAAAGTACACTTCAGGAATCTAAATTGAGTGATATATTTTTGAAAACAGAAAAGTTGCCCCCCTTTCTTTACTAGTGTTTAACTCTAAGCCTTTTATCTCACAATGCCAGACAATTGCTGCCCCTTACAAAACTTCTCTGTCATCGCCCCATATCCCCCCCCCCAAAGAAAAAAACACTTTTCAGACATTTCTTGTTAAGAGTTTTATTTCAAGTCATTCATTCGGCTTTTCGCAAGCAATTCAAGACACAGTACCACACTGTAACTACTTTCTAGCACCCCTATGACACCCCTTTACCATCATCCTCATCTTGACAAAACACTTTTCAGACATTTCTTGTTAAAAGTTTTACTTCAAGTCATTCCTTTGGGTTTTCACAAGCAATTCGTGCCACAGAGTATTTAAAACACTTCTAGGGCTTTCCTTGTCTTGGTAATGATTTTACAGGTTGACCGCGATTTCTAAACTTTGCCATAGATTTCTACGCTGGTTTTGATTTCAAGGGTTACCCGTGATTTCTATAGTTTGCTTTTTTTATGAAATCGTCAGGGTTTCAATGTTTTGCTAATGTTTGCATAGAAGTTGACCATGGTTTCTACACTTTGATCACAATTTCGACAGCATGGTCTTGATTTCTATGACTTCGTCCGGAGTTCTAGTGTTGTCTCTATCATCTAGATAAGTACCTTATGATTTTTCCTAGAATACACTATCTTTCTGGGCTTTAACATTTCATAGCGAAAAGGAACATTCGTTTCTCACTTGTTGTTTTGTAAGAATGTTAGAGAACATGATTATTCTTTTTTCTTGAACACCAAGCATTCTTGGGTTTGATGTTTCTTGACAATAAGCAATAATCACGTTATGCTATAACTATGACACCAATCATCATCAGTGTAAATGTCTCCTATCATTTGAAACCTACAAACACCCACACAAACTTTCTTAGAAGTACCAATTTTTTTTTATTCTGATAACAACTTTTCTACCAGAAGTAGCAAGTTTTCCTTAACACTAACAAATCTTTTCTTGGAAGCATCAACTTTTTTCTCTTAAAACTAACAAACTTTTACTTAATACCTTCAAATTTCTCTTAGAAGTAACATTTTTTGTCAGTGATAACACGTTTTCTGCTTGACCTAGCAAGTTTTCTGTCAAAGATGCCACATTTCTCAAGAAGTAACAAGTTTTCGTTATGATAACAAGTTTTCTGCCAGACGTAGCAAGTTTTTCTTAACACTAACAAATCTTCTCTTCGAAGCAAAAACTTTTTCCCCTTAATAGTAACAAACCTTTACTCAACACACTCAAATTTTGCTTAGAAGTAACAGTTTCCTTTTTTCTTAGGAGTAACAAATTTCTTCTAATAGCACCAAGTTTTCCGTCAAAGTAACCAAATTTCTCATAGAAGTAACAATATTTGTCAGCGAAAACAAGTTATCTGTTAGAAGTAGCAAGTTTTTCTGTCAGATATACCAAATATTTGTCAGAAGTAACAATTTTTTCGTTATGAAAACAAGTTTTCTGGCAGAAATAGCAAGTTTTCCTTAACACTAACAAATCTTCTCTTCGAAGCAACAACTTTTTCCACTTAATAGTAACAAACGTTTACTCAACACACTAAAACTTTTCTTAGAAGTAACAGTTTTATTTTCTGAGGAGTAACAAATTTCTTCTAATAGCACCAAGGTTTCCGTCAAAGATACCAAATTTCATAGGCAGCGCGTCAATGCTGCCTAAGTAAAGAACGATGTGGGCACAATTTGTTTTTTTTCTTCAGCCAGGCACTTCGTATCGAAGGAATTGTCGTAGAAACTTCGGAAAGGGCTCATTCGATTGGAAATTGCAGTGGCTAGTGCCCTTTTAATAGTCGAAAGGGATTGGAGGGCAAATAGCCCCCCCCCACGCCCATCATTCCCCCAAACACATCGAATCAAAATTCTGAGATAGCCATTTTGTTCAGCGTAGTTGATTTCCAGATAGAAAATATGTTTTTGAGGAGGACACTCCCCCAAAACCCTCAGGACAAGGGTTTTAAGTTGTGCCCTGAGGGCACATAAGAACGATGTTGGCACAATGTACTATGTGTTATTTTTTTTCCTTTAGAGCAGTGCACTTCATATGGAAGGGGTCGTCGTAGAAACTTCAAAAGGGTCTTATTCGATTGGAAATTAAGAGTTCTAGTGCCCTTTTTAATAGTCGAAAGTGACTGGAGGGCAACTAGCCCCCCCCAAGCCCATCGTTTCCCCAAAGACATCCAATCAAAATTTTTAGATAGCCATTTTGTTCAGCGTAGTTGACTCCAAGATATAAAATATATTTTTGAGGAGGGCACTCCCCCATAACCCTCCGGGCAAGGGTCTTAAGTTATTCCCTGGGGCATATAAGGTTTTTATAGAAGGCGTTGTCTCTAGAAACTTGAAAACAGGTTCATGCGATTGGAAATTCGAAGGGATAGTACCCTTTTTAATAGTCGAAAGTGATTGGACGGCAACTCGACCCCCCCCCCCGCCCATCATTCCCCCAAACACATCCAATCAAAATTTTTTTAGATAGCCATTTTGTTCAGCATAGTTGATTTCCACATAGAAAATGTGTTTTTGAGGAGGACAATCCCCACAACCCTCGGGGCAAGGGTTTTAAGTTATGCCCTGAGGGCATATAAGAACGATATTGGCACAATGTACTATTTATAATTTTTTTTCCTTTAGAGCTGGACACTTCATATGGAAGGGGTCGTCGTAGAAATTTCAAAAGGGGCTCATTCGATTTGAAATTGAGAGTTCTAGTGTCATTTTTAATAGTCGAAAGTGACTGGAGGTAACTAGCCCCTCCCCCCAAGCCCATCGTTTCCCAAAAGACATCCAATCAAAATTTTGAGATAGCCATTTTGTTACGCGTAGTTTATTTCCAGATAGAAAATATGTTCCTGAGGAGGACACTCCCCCAGAGCCCTCAGGGCAAGGGTTTCAAGTTATGCCCTGGGGGCATATAAAATTTTTGAAGAAGGTGTTGTCGTAGAAGCTTCAAAAAAAGCTCATTTGATTGGAAATTCAAAGGGCTAGTGCCCATTATAATAGTCAAAAGTGATTGGAGGGCAACAAGCCCCCCCCACGCCCATCATTCCCCCAAACACAACCAATAAAATTTTGAGATAGCCATTTTGTTTAGCGTAGTTGATTTCCAGGTAGAAAATATATTTTTGAGGAGGACACTCCCCCACAACCCTCAGGGCGAGGATTATAAGTTATGCCCTGGGGCCATATAAGTTTTTTTTTTAAATCTTTGTCGTAGAAACTTGAAAAAGGGTTCTTTCGATTTGAAATTTAAAGGGATAGTACCCTTTTTAATAGTCGAAAGTGATGTCAGGGCAACTAACCTTCCTCTCATGCCCATCTTTACCCCAAGCACATCCAATCACATTATTTAGATAGTCATTTTACTCAACGTAGTTGAAAGCCTTGGAAATTGGGTATTTCATGATGACAATCCCTCCCCCCACAGCCCTCAGGGCAAGGATTGTAAGTTATGCCCTGGGGCAAATAAAGTTTTTATTGAAAGCGTTGTCGTAGAAACTTCAAAAGGGCTCATTCAATTGGAAATTGAAAGGGCTAGTGCCTTTTTTAACAGGCACTAGAATTGAAAGGGCTAGTACAGAGTCAAACTCAAATCGAGCAGAAATTAACATAAGTTGGGTGCAGAACCCTATGCCTTCCCAAGGCCAGAACAAAAGTTGCACTTTAGTGAAAAAATACAAATGAATTTGCATTGTTAGTTTAATATACATATACTGATATTTAGTAATCAAAATGTTAATATTTTTTGATTTATTAAAGTTATAAAAGTAAAAAAAATTATTTTTTTTCAGTAAAGTGCAAATTTTGTTCTGACCTTGGGAAGGCATAGGGGTTTTGCGCCCAACTTATGTTAATTTCTGCTCGTTTTGAGTTTGACTCGGTTAATTATTGTAATTTCTGTCCGTTTTGGGTTTCATTTATTTATCGATGCTGATTTGTGGTAGTTCCACGCTTGGTAGATTATTTGATTTTATTTTTGCTCATTTTTTGTTTAATGGAGTTCAAACATACCAAATTTTTCTTAGAAGTAACAATTTTTTCGTTATCATAACAAGTTTTCCTTTACACTAATCAAATTTTCTCTTCGAACTATAAACTTTTTTCCTTAACGCTTCAAACTTTTACTTAACACCCTCAAATTTCTCACAGAAGTAACATTTTTCATCACTGATTACACGTTTTCTGCTTGAACTATTAAGTTTTCTGTCAAAGATACCACATTTTTCTTAGAAGTAACAATTTTTCATTATGATAACAAGTTTTCTACCAGAAGTAGCAAGTTTTCCTTAACACTAACAAATCTTCTCTTGGAAGCAACAAGTTTTTCCCCTTAACAGTAACAAACTTTTACTTAAAACTAGTTGATTAAATATGTTCTTGAGGAGGACACTCCCCCACAGCCCTCAGGGAAAGGGTTTCAAGTTAAGCCCTGGGGGCATATAAGGTTTTTAAAGAAGGTGTTGTCGTAGAAGCTTCAAAAAAAGCTTATTCGATTGGAAATTCAAAAGGCTAGTGCCCTTTTTAATAGTCGAAAGTATTTGGAGGGCAACTAGCCCCCCACCCCCACGCCCATCATTCCCCCAAACACAACCAATAAAAGTTTGAGATAGCCATTTTGTTCAGCGTAGTTGATATCCAGGTAGAAAATATATTTTTGAGGAGGACACTCCCCCACAACCCTCAGGGCAAGGATTATAAGTTATGGCCTGGGGGCATATAAGGTTTTTTTTAAATTTTTGTCGCAGAAACTTGAAAGAGGGCTCTTTCGATTTGAAATTTAAAGGGATAGTACTCTTTTTAATAGTCGAAAGTGATTTGAGGGCAACTAACCCCCCTCTCACGCCCACTTTTTCTCCAAACACATTTAATCAAAATTTTTAGATAGCCATTTTATTCAACGTAGTTGAAAGTTTTGGAAATTAGGTCTTTAACGATCACAACCCCTCCCCCCAGAGCCGTCAAGGCAAGGATTGTAAGTTATGCTCTGGGGTATATAAAGTTTTTATTGAAAGAGTTGTCGTATAAACTTAAAAAGGGCTCTTTCAATTGGAAATTGAAAGGGCTAGTGCCTTTTTTAACAGGCAATAGAATTGAAAGGGCTAGTACAGAGTCAAACTCAAAACGAGCAGAAATTAACATAAGTTGGGCGCAAAACTCCTATGCCTTCGCAAGGACAGAACAAAATTTGCACTTTACAAAAAATACAAATGAATGTGCATTGTCAGTTTAATATACATATACTGATATTTAGTAATCAAAATGTTAAAATTATTTGATTTATTAAAGTTATAAAAGTAAAAAAAATATATTTTTTCAGTAAAGTACAAATTTTGTTCTGGCCTTGGGAAGGCATAGGGGTTTTTCACCCAACTTTTGTTATTTTCTGCTCGTTTTGAGTTTGACTCGGTTAATTATGGTAATTTCTGTTCGTTTTGGGTTTCATTTATTTATCGATGCTGATTTGTGGTAGTTCCACGCTTGGTAGATTATTTGATTTTATTTTTTCTCATTTTTGTTTAATGGAGTTCAAACATACCAAATTTTTCTTAGAAGTAACAATTTTTTCGTTATCATAACAAGTTTTCCTTTACACTAATCACATTTTCTCTTCGAACTATAAACTTTTTTCCTTAACGCTTCAAACTTTTACTTAACACCCTCAAATTTCTCATAGAAGTAACATTTTTCATCACTGATTACACGTTTTCTGCTTGAACTAGCAAGTTTTCTGTCAAAGATACCACATTTTTCTTAGAAGTAACAATTTTTTATTATGATAACAAGTTTTCTACCAAAAGTAGCAAGTTTCCTTAACACTAACAAATCTTCTCTTGGAAGCAACAACTTTTTCCCTTAATAGTAACAAAATTTTACTTACAACTATAAATTTATCTTAGAAGAAACAGGTTTTTCTTAACAATAACAATTTTTTTTAATAGCACCGGCTTTTCCGTCAAAGATACAAACTTTCTCTTAGATACAACAACTTTTTGTGATGATGACAATTTAGATGTTGAAAGAACCAAGTTTTCTGTCAAGCATACAAAAGCTCTTTTAAAATAAAAAATTTTTTTGTTATAACGACAAGTTTTCTACCAGAAGTAGCAATTTATCCTTAACAGTAACAAATCTTCTCTTCGAAGTAACAACTTTTTTCCTTGGTATAAACAAACTTTTCCTTAACACACCAAATTTCTCTTGGAAGTAACATTTTTCGTCAGTGATAACACGTTTTTTGCTTGAACTAGCAAATTTTCTCTCAAAGATACCAAATTTTCTTACAAGTAGCAATTTTCTTTATCATAACAAGTTATCTGTTAGGAGTAACAAGTTTTCAGTCAAAAAAACCAAATTTTTTTTGGAATTAACAATTTTTTCGTTTATGATAACAGTTTTTCTGTCAGAAGTAGCAAGTTATCCTTAACACTAACAAATCGTCTCATCGAAGTAACAACTTTTCCTTAATACTAACAAACTTTTACTTTACATTATCAAATTTCTCTTAGAAATAGGTTTCTCTACGTTTAAGTTAGGTTCATCTAACTTAAACGTTACTTAACGTACCTTTAACTTAAATGTTAAGAAAAACGTATTACTTCTGACAGAAGGCTTGTTATCATAAGCAAAAAAATTGTTACTACCACGAAAATTTCGATAGGTTTCACGAAGAAATTGTTACTTCTAGCAGATAACCATTTATCGCTGATGAGAAGCTGTTACTTCTCTGAGAAATGTTCTACCTTTGATGGAAAACTTAAGAGTATTATAAAAAGATTGTTACTGCTAAGACAAACCTGTTACTTCTAAGAAAATTTTGGTGTCTTTGACAGAAAACATGTTACTTCTAACAGATAACTTGTTATCATTGACGAAAAATTGTTACTTGTATGAGAAATTTTTCTGCCTTTGACGGTTAACTTGGTGCTATTAGAAGAAATGTGTTCCTTCCAAGAGAAATTTGAGTGTGTTGAGTACGTTTGTTAGTATTAAGGAAAAAAGCTGTTACTTCGATGAGAAGATTTGTTACTGTTAAGGATAACTTGCTACTTCTGACAGAAGACAGGTTATCATAGACAAAAAAATGTTACTTCTAATAAAAATTTGCTATCTTTGACAGAAAAACTTGCTACTTCTAACGCAAAAAATTGTTACTTTTATGTGAAATGTGTTATCTCTGACGGAAAACTTGGTGCTATTAGAAAAAAATTATTACTGTCAGGAAAAAACTGTTATTTCTAAGCGAAATTTGATAATGAAAAGTAAAAGTTTGGTAGTATTAAGGAAAAATTCTCACTTCGATGAGAAGATTCGTTACTGTTAAGGATAACTTGCTATTTCTGGCAGAAACATTGTTATCCTAAACAAAAAAATTTGTTAATATCCTAAACGAAAAAAATTGTTAATAATGGAAAAAATTTGGTATGTTTGATTGAAAACTTGTTCCTTCTAACCGATAACTTGTCATCATAAGAAAAATTGCTAATTCTAATAAAAAATTGGTATCTTTGAGAGAAAACTTGCTAGTTCAAGCAGAAAACGTGTTATCACTGTCGAAAAAATTTTACTTTCAAGAGAAATTTGGGTGCGTTAAGTAAAAGTGAAAAATTGTTACTTTTAATAAACAATTTGAATATTTGACAGAAAACTTGCTAGTTCAAGCAGAAAACGTGTCATCACTGTTGAAAAATGTGACTTCTATGAGAAATTTGCGTCTGTTAAGTAAAATTTTTTTAGCATTAAGGAAAAAAGTTGATAGTTCGAAGAGAAAATTTGATTAGTGTAAAGGAAAACTTGCTACTTCTGGCAGAAAACTTGTTATCATAACGAAATAATTGTTACTTCTAAAAAAATTAGGTATGTTTGACAGAAAAACTTGTTACTTCTAACTGATAACTTGTTATTATGACAAAATTTTTACTTCTATGAGAAATTTGGTATCTTTGACGGAAAACTTGGTGCTATTAGAAGAAATTTGTTGCTCATAAGAAAATAAAAACTGTTACTTTTAAGAAAAATTTGAGTGTACTGAGTAAAAGTGTGTTACTATTACGGGGAAAAAGTTTTGCTTCGAAGAGAAGATATGTTAGTGGTAAGGAAAACTTGCTACTTCTGCCAGAAAATTTGTAATCATAACGAGAAATTTTTTACTTCTAAGAAACATTTGGTATACCTGACAGAAAAACTTGTTACTTCTAACAGATAACTTGTTATCATTGACAAAAATTGTTACTTCCATGAGAAATTTGGTAACTTTGACGGAAAACTGGGTGGTATTAAAAGAAATGTGTTACTCCTAAGAAAAAAACTGTTACTTCTAAGAAAAATTTGAGTGTGTTGAGTAAACGTTTGTTACTATTAAGAGGAAAAAGTTGTTGCTTCGAAGAGAAGATTTGTTAGTGTTAAGGAAAACTTCTGGCAGAAAACTTGTTATCATAACGATAAATTGTTACTTCTATGAGAAATTTGGCATCTTTGACAGAAAACTTGCTAGTTCAAGCAGAAAACGTATTATCACTGACGAAAAATGTTACTTCTTAGAGAAATCTGAGGGAATTAAGTAAAAGTTTGTTAGTAATAAGGGAAAAAAATGTTGCTTCCAAGAGATGATTTGTCAGTGTTAAGGAAAACTTGCTACTTCTGGTAGAAAAGTTGTTATCACAATAAAAAAAATAGTTACTTCTAAGAAAGTGTGTGTGTGTGTGTTTCAAATGTTAGGAGACATTTACACTGATGATGATTGGTGTCATAGTAATAGCAGAACGTGATTATTGCTTATTGTCAAGAAACATCAAACCCAGGAATGCTTGGTGTTCCAGGAAAAAAAATAATCATATTCTCTAAAGTTCTTACAAGGCAACAAGTGAGAAACGAGTGTGTTTTATGGCTATGAAATGTTAAAGCCCAGAAAGGTAGTGTATTCTAGGAAAAATCATAAGGTACTTATCTAGCTGATAGAGACAACACTAGAACTCCAGACGAAGTCATAGAAATCAAGACCATGCCATCGAAATTGTGATCAAAGTGTAGAAACCATGGTCAACTTCTATGCCAACATTAGCAAAACAATGAAACCCTGACAATTTCATAAAAAAAGTAAACTATAGAAATCACGGGTACCCCTTGACCAGCGTAGAAACCAATGGCAAAGTGCAGAAATCGCGGTCAACCTGTAAAATCATGATCAAGACAAGGAAAGCCCGAGAAGTGTTTTAAATACTCTGTGGCGTGAATTGCTTGTGAAAATTTGAATGAATGACATGAAGTAAAACTTTTAACAAAAAATGTCTGGAAAGTGTTTTGTCAAGATGAGGATGATGGTAGAGGGGCGTCATAGGAGTGCTAGAAAGTAGTTACAGCGTGGTAGTGTGGCGTGAATTGCTTGCGGAAACCCGAAAGAATGACTTGAAGTAAAACTTTTAACAAGAAATGTCTAAATAGTGTTTTTTTTTTTTGGGCGGGGGGTATGGGGCGATGACAGAGGAGTGTTGTAAGGTGCAGTAATAGTCTGGCATTGTGAGGTGAATGCTTAGGGTATTAAACAGTAGCAAAAAAGGGGGGAGGGTGACTTCTCTGTTTTCAAAAATATATTTTTTAATGCGATCCCAGAAGCTTATTTTCGGAGTGAGAAGATTGAAAATGCCTTAGAAGGGGGGGGGGTAGGGAGGGGGCTGGTGTCATGTGGAGGGGTGGTGTCAGTGTGAAAAGTGTGGCAGCCCCATTCCGCTCTGGGATATAAGTATACTTATTAATGGTTTGGGTATCTACTCGTCTCGCAAGATGATTTTCCATCCTCTCTCATTACGTATCTTTGCTTAAGATATACATTGCCGTTACTACGCAGCAATCGTTTGTGTGTTTCGTGCTGGAGCCCCGTGGGGTCCTTTTAGTCTAGCTTGCGAGATACCCTGGTGTCATTCCTATTAGACTTGGTCACGGAAATCCTGGGAATTTTCCAGAAAAATAATATGCTAAAAATGGATGGGAATCTTGGCAATAGAGAAGAAATATTAGAACGCCAGGAATCCCGGGTGGTCTGTCAGGGATGGGAATCTTGTCAGGGCAGGAATCTTGCCAAGGCGGGAATCTTGCCAGTTGATCGCTAGAAACAGGGATGATAAGACGTTAGAGGGTTGCCGTAGAAACTCGATGATAATTTACCTATTATTGCTATTTTTAAATTATCTCGAGCAAGACTGTTTATTAACCTCCTTTATCGCCCAAACAAAGTCCGGATTCCGACAGCGGAATAAGTAGACATAGATCAAACTCCCCCACAGTGCAGGGGATGGCCGGATTCCATCCTCGGATTGAGTAGACACAGACAAAACTCCCCCACAGCGCGTGAGATGGGTGGGAACAAGAATTTCCCCCCTTTACGGGTTTTGATATTTTTGCTTAAAAATGGCTCCTGGGGTTGCGGGATGGCTGAGACAAACCACTCGGGGGGACTGGAAACTTCCTCGGAGGCGACCAGCGAGCGGGCCAGTGCCCTAGTGGAGGGAGGGCTGCCGCGGGGTAACAAAAAATAACACCTAAAAATTAAACACTTGAAAATTACCACTTTGCGCAACTTAAAAAAAATTATAAATAAACAGAGGACAAAAAGGGCAGATTTGAGCTGGCGACGGAAAAAATAGGCCCCCTCCCCCACAGACACGTGCCTTCCCTGGAGTCCTCTCCCATCGTGTTTCCTTAAATTACGCATGTTATTGTTTATATTTTATCCTTTTATAAGTCACAATAATGTCTAAAAATTGCATCTATTATCAAGGCGCCCTCTGAAAATGTTCTAAAATTGTTTCACAGGATTATAAGTTACAATAATGCCTAAAAATTGCATCTATTATCATGGCGACCTCTGAAAATGAATGCGAGGTGCAGAGTAGAACCTATTGTTAGGATATTGTGAAATCTAACATCCCACTCGAATAAATGGATATTTTCATTAAAAGTCTTTCAATAATACCTCTTAATACAGTTTAAACATGCCACTAATATCAGGTCACCCAGGGTGGGGGGTGGGGTCTGGTGCCATATGTTGAGGGATGGGGGTGATGCCATAGGGGTGTGGAGGGTTTTTTGTCATCATGATAAGCTAGGGTTGCAAAAACTTGTTTCAAGGGATTTAAAAGCATAATTTTTATTAGGAAATGCCTGAAAGATGTCTTGGGGAAGATTTAGCAATGTCATGGGAGTGTTTAATAGCATCCATAATTTATCAAAGTGGTATGCATTGTTATTGACTAGTAAACTCTAAAGCTTAAAGATAAGGTGGGAGGCGTTAAATGAATTTTTCACAAGAGGGGGAGTGACAATACTCAAGGAAACACTGCAGTTCGTTAAAATTCTTTCAAAGAAATCTCTTAATATTGTTTAAATGTATCACTAATATCAGGTCAACCAGGGGGTGGGTGGTGCTGGTGTTAGATGGGTGAAATGCTATGGCGTTTTAGAGTATTTTGTTGGGCATCATGATTGGCTTGGGTTGCAAAAAACTAGAATCACGGGATTTAAAGACATAATTTTTAATGGGAAATGCCTGAAAATGTGTTGGCGGAGTTGAAGTGTTGTAAGGATTGGGAAGGGGGGGTCATGTAATGTCATTGTGGGGTGAACTACAGCTTAAAATTTAGCTTGGAGACATTAAGGAATTTTTCTCATGGAAGAGGTGAAAATCTAACAGGTACCAAAAGAAATGAATATTTTCCTTAAAAGCTCTTAATATGTCTTAAATTTGTATCTAATATCAACCTTATTCCTCCGCTATTGCATGCTAGAGGGAGGAGCGTAGTGTCGCGATAGTGTGAAATCTAAAAACCCACGTAAAGAAACGATACATTATCGTTGTTTGCCTATTATTAGATTTAGAGCAAAAGTCCCCTGGGGTGTATCCACTTGGGTGAGTAACGCATCTTTTTAACGAGCGACAAAAAAATGATGAATTTTAGCTGTCTTACCATAGGTTAATTTTAGAATATGGCTCCTGATACAAAATACTGCGAATGATTTCATGGACGACTTGCTTGGGGCGCTCAACCATTGGAAGGGAATGAACTTTCGAGTCCTGGCGGGGTCAAGAACTCTAGAAAAAGAAAAAAATGAAAGGTGTTTAGGGCGAAAAAATGAAATGCCGAGAAAGAAGAAAATGTCTCGAGGCTTTTGGGCAAAAATGTCAAAATGGTATTATCTGGTAGTGATGGATGCGTCGTGTGAGCTCACAAGGTGTGAGCTGTCATTACGTTACAAGCGTGGACTCCCCCATGGGTTCCTGTCACATAGTTACATATCTTTGAAACGGGGAAACGTGGTCTTTTGAAACGGGTCAGTCGTATGACGTCATTGGAGTCCAGAGGGGTGGTTCATGGAGTCTTGCCAAGTGTGTTCCCTTTAATAGAACTGGTGACTGCGTTGTTCAGGTGTGATGTCAGAGGGCTTGTTATTGAAAAACAAAGGGGCTTGTCATAGAAAAACATAGGGGTATGTCACATGACGAAACATTCGCTTGGAATCTTGCCTAGAAATAGGGGCGAGGGGCTCCCCATATTATTCCGTATTATACCGACCACATTCCAAGTAATTATCTCTGGACTCTTGTCAAGGATGGGGAATGACGCCAACTAGAAACAGGTGCGAGGGGCTAGGAACAGCTGATCGCATTGCACAGGTGCGAGGGTGTGACGTCAGAGGGCATGTTGTAGAAATTCAATGGAAAGGGGAGGGCATGTGGCAGAAACTGGGAAGGGCATGTTGTAGAAACCTCTGAGGGGTTACTACTGTGGTGGCCTACCCTCCCGTGGTACCCCTGAGTGAATTAGGCTTAAAGTGGGAGCCATGGGAAAGGCGTTTTGGTCTCTGGATGTGAGTCCTCTGGGATTGGTGTTAGAGCCCAGAGCCTGCCTGGTGAAATCGTAAGCCCATAGCCACGGATAGCAGAGGGTTGACGGAGACAATCCTAAACTCGGAGCCAGAAATGTCAGAGAATGACGGAGAGGATCCTAAGCCTGGAACCAGAAATGGTGGAGCGGGACGGAAAGGAACAGGAGACGTAGGGCAGTGATAGGTATCCCGGAAACTTTTATCTCTGGGCCGGTGTCGTCTCTCAAGGCCAGGACCACCCTCATGTTCTCACATGGGGGCCCGATACAGCCAAGTTAAGTCACTCCCCTGCTCTGGATGTTTCTCGGCCCTTTGTTTGCCACTGGGGCGGTGAATGAGGAACACTACCGACAGGCAGGATAATGAAGGTGAATGTAAGTTATGAAGCGACCGAAACCGCAATGAAGTTCTAGATGATTATTAAGGAAGAGGGTACAGGGGATAAAACTTGGTTTTTCCGTGGCCGAGGCCGTCTTTTAGAGAGGGGCTCAGGCTTTTGACAGGGGTGTAATTTGCTATGGGGCATTGGAGGGCACCTGCCCCTCCCAAATCCCGCCCCACCCACCCCCAAAAAAAAGACCAGTTTGCCCGCCATTTGAAATTTAATTTATTCAGAACCCAGTTTGCCCCCCAGCTGAAATTTAATTTCTTCAATTTAGTTTTTTGTCAAAACTTAGGTAAGTCTGCATATTTCAAGCACTCACAGAAACCAGAAACGGGTCAATTTTCTTTAGTTTATCTTTACCTGTATGGCACTACATGGTTCATTTTTCAGTTTTCGGTATCATTTTCGCTTAATTTGGGGAAATTGGCTCCACCACGATTTTGACAAAATTGCACCACTGGCCTTCGGGTCTTGCTTTGAACTCACCACTTTGGCAGCTGCCCTGTCAAAGGGTGTCTGACAGTGAATAGCCTTCCGTGCACCCAATAAGCACTGAATTGCAAGCCAGAGGGGATGGTTCTGGCTAAGTTGACGTCTGATGGGTTGAGAATTCTTTGTCCAAGGGGCACGGGTTCGATCCCTTGCGTTGCCAGTTATTTGGTCTAGGACAAGGGTCATTGGTATGACTCTGCAAGCTCAGCCAGAGTCGAACCAGCTCTAAATGGGTACCTGGAGAATATGGGGAAGGTAAGCACGAAGGGTGTGCGAGAGCAAAGGATGGCTGTCCCCCAACACCCCTTGCACTTCCTGGCTGAAGGGCCACGAAACGGAGATCAGCACCGCCGGTTTGGACCTTAAGGGTCTAGTGCCATCAAACTTACTTACATAGGGGATGGCAGAGGCTGTGCATGGGAGACTACTCAAAGGCCACGCCCTGGTCCAAACCTGGAACTGCTTTGTTGTTTGTGAGGGTCTTGGATTGGTCATCAGAAACCAAAGTCAAGAAAAACTTCATTTATTAATGATGGATGAGAATGAAGAAATCGTAAAAATCACGGATGAAGAATCCCAATCCGAGAAGGCCATGAGCGTTGACGAGGAGCAGTTTCTGAAAAGTGACTGCAAATCCTTGTCAACGATCGTGGGCTCACAGAGCCCGGAGCCAGAAATGACGAAGTGTTCAAAGGATTTTGAGGCTTAGACGAGCATGGCTGACTTAAGTTGCCGCTTTCACCCAAAAAAGAACTAGCCTAAATCGGGGGCAAACCCGATTACGACAAAGAACAATTAGCGCCAGGAGGAGCTTCAGCGTAGAAAGAAACCAAACCAGACGGAGAGAAGAGAAGCCAGAAGACTAAGGGCGGACAGTTTGCAGGGGAAATCTCCCCACACCAGGGCGCCTGAGGGGAGAGGGCCTGGAGTGGAACACAGACATGCGTCTCCGACCGTCAAGCCCTCTCAACCAAAGCGGACAAATAGACGGAGCCCATCTGTCCCAAAATACAACCCTGGAAAATGCTCCGGCAAATTGGTACCCCAGGGTAGAGAGGAATAGGAAACAAGCTCCTAGGGCACCGACAGAAAAGAGGGATTTGTAGAAGCAGCCAAATTGATACCTGCAAGGGTGAGTAAGAGGGATTGGCAACCCCTCAAAGAAGATGATGGCGTCCTTTTGATGGAAGCCATTGAGGCCAAGATCATGGAGGACAACTTGGACTTTGGTCCCGATGTGACCTTCACGAGATTGGAGGAAGGCATAATCAAAGTGAGGTGCCAGGATGAGAGTACGGCAGCCCCGGCACTCGGCACGTGGCAAGCTTCTATATATAGTTTCTCACTGTCACTTGTCTTCTAAATGCAGACAAACTGAGCCTTTTATTGATGTCATGACGTCTAAATGGACCTTAAATTAGAAGTGGTACCTTTGTAAAACTACATTTTATTATTGGACCTTTAACTTTTGCCTCAGCTTGTTTTTTGTCATTATGAAAGACCTATCGCTGAATTTTTTTTTTTATTTCAATTGCTCAGGTGGTGAGACATAAACTTTTTTATCTTCCAACGATTTATCTACTCCAGATTTTTGATTTCACAAGATACGAAAGGCATTGACGTCCACCAATTGTTCAGCTGATGGGACAAAAACTTCTTCTTTTGCCTCGGCTTGTCTTTTGTCATTATGAAAGACATATCGCCGAACCTTTGTTTGTTTTAATTTTTCAGGTGGTGGGACAAAAACTTCTTTTTCTTCCAATGATTTATCCAGTCCATATTTTTTATTTTCAAAACTATGGTAGGTATTGATGACCTTGTCCATGTCAAAATCCAAAACCCAATCATCATCTCTATTATTTTCAATTTGTTTGGTTCGTTACACCTCAGCTTATCTTCCGTCATTTTAAAATACATCACCGAACCTTTGTTTTTTTAACAAAAATATGGGGCACGCGGCAGGCTTCTATATATAGATTCTCACTGTTGCTTGTCTTTTAAACGCAGATAATCTGAGCGTTTTTTTCATGTCATTACGTCCAAATGGAGCTTAAATTAGAAGTAGTGGCTTTGTAAAATTATTTTTTTTATTGGACCTTTAACTTTTGCCTCGGCTTGTCTTTTGTCATTATAAGAGACATGTCGCCGAATCTTTGTTTCTTTTAATTGTTCAGGAGGTGGTACAAAAACTTCTTCTTTTGCCTTCGCCTGTCTTTTGTCATTATCAAAGATATATCGCCGAATCTTTGTTTCTTTTAACTGTTCAGGTGGTGGGACAAAAACTTCTTTTTTTTCACCGGTTTATCCAGTCCATATTTTTGATTTTTCAAAGATATGGTAGGTATTAATGACCTTATCCATGTGAAATCTCTCTCTCTCTCTCTCTCTCTCTCTCTCTCTCTCTCTCTCTCTCTCTCTCTCTCTCTCTCTCTCTCTCCCAAATCATCATCGTTATCATTTTCTATTTGTTTGCTTCGTTACACCTCGGCTTATGTTTCGTCATTTTGAAATACATATAGCTGAACTTTTTTTTTTTTTTTTTTAACAAAGGTATGGTAGGCATTGATTACCTTATACATGTGAAAATCCCAAACCCAATCATCATCGCTATCATTTTCAATTTTGACACGTTTTGGTTCTCGCTGTCCAGGTTGATTTTCATTGACTCGCTGCTCTTCATTTTCATTTTTGACTCCCTCACTTGTTCTGTGTCGTATGTCTTCTAACGGCAGGAGTCTTTACCCTTCATTTTTAACTAGCTCTAATTGTCGCGTTCGCATATCTTCTAACCGCCCGTGTCTTTGTTCTTCATTTTCATTTTTGACTCGTTTTAGGATTTTGATTACTTCAGACAATTTAGCAATAGCCTTTGCATTAGCTGTCTGTATTGGTGCTGCCGCCATTGATGGTCCAGGTTGTCGAATTTCACATCTTATCACGTTTGATAGTTCAGTTGTTGGTTCCAAAGAATCATCATTTATAGTAACTGCAACTGCAAATTTTCGTTTTTTGGGTCTTCCAACAGACATTATATTATATAAATAACTGTTGCGTTGGAAACTCAACAATCTTATTTATACTATGCATGACATTATATAAGAATATACTTATATGATGCCATACATGATGTCATAACAAATGCTTATATGATGTACTAACATATTACATGACATCATTTGCAAAAACCAAGTAAGAACGGTTTTGTCCATGCCGTAAAACCGAGTAAGGCTCTTAACGATTTTTCTCAGACTTCTCACCTGTCTAGATTGTTTTTTATTAGGCCAGAATATATAAGGATGCCAATTTTCCCCAAAAAACATGTTATGTATATATGTAGCCTATGTTCTCGAAAACGACTCGATATTTTTCCGGGAAAATTGGTACCTTGGCATATTCTCACATAAAATATGATCTAGATAGGTCAGAAGTCTGAGAAAAATCGTTAAGAGCCTTAATTTTGGTGTTTGCAAGGGATGTCATGTACTATGTTATTACATAATATAGGCATTCTTTATGGCATCATATATGGCATCATATAAGTATTTTCTTATATGATGTCATGCATAGGTATAGGTATATGCATAGGTATATTTTGTATTGGTATAGAAACCGTAAAAATTTATTCGAATGTTTAATGCAACTGATATATTGACGTCATATAATAAGCTGGACTCCAAGTTAAAAGATGAGGCCTGCAAGCGGTTGGGTCCTTTTCATCCTCTTGTGCGATTGTTCTGATTTGCATTTGTAGTTCTTTATATTGATATTGTTTTGCATGTGTTTTGTTTTGTATGTCTTTACCTTTTATTTTCTTTTGTTACTCCACTTTTTTATAATGTTAGTGGGTCAAAAATTAATTATTATTATATATATATTTATATATATATATATGTATATATATATATATATATATATATATATATATATATATATATATATATATATATATATATATATATATATATATATATATATATATATATGTATATGTCTTAACTGACAATCGAGCATGCTTTTAAAGGACCTTCAGAATGTAAACAGCCGGCAGAAAAAGAGAATTGGACTGCTATGATTCCTTGTATAGCATGGTATCTAGAGTAAATAATTACCCTGATGTGGATCCCAGAGCTCTCTGGATTAGAGGGTAATTAAATGGCGGATAAAGCAGCCAAGGCTGGGACACCATTGAGATACTATGGTCCAGAACCTTTCATTTCAATTTCTCAGGGATGCTGGAAGGCGGTGGTGAGGAGTTGGGGTAATGAGTGAGGGGTAAAATTGGCATAGAAAGGTGGGATGTAAGGAAACAAAGGATTAACTTCTGAAGTTTAACCTCACCTTGAATAAACATTTTCTACGACTGAAAGGATCTGTGATGAGAATGAATACAGAAGCCATAACCAAAATTGGAAATTTAGGGCTGCATCTCTTCCAGATAGTGAGGGATGAATACACATTAGCTACTCTGGAAAGAACAAAAGCACTGGATAGAAGAATGTCCAGCTATGATTAGAGACTGGCTTGATGAATTTCATAAGGTTATCGTCAAGCAGCAATACATAGTCAAGGAAGGAGAAGTCCGAAAGTTGGCAGGAATCCATCATTGCCCTCCCCTCCCCAACTGCAAAGAGAGCATAGTTTATTTACGTATAAATGAAGGATTCATCCCTTTACTGACTACATTTCCTAGGCTTGAGTTTTCCGCTGAATTCCCAATATATGCCAATTCGCAGAGGTGATTCGTAAAAAACTAGTCGTGCCGGAATTACGGCCAGTTTCCCGGTATTGAGTTATTCTCTGCTGGTATTAATAGGATTTTTAGTTTTCACTAAGATTATAACAAATTTGGTTTCAGGATAGGTGAAACGTAAATAAAAGGGCATTCGGGAGTCTCTTAAAAGAGAAAATATAGAGTATGCATTATTTCGAGGTAAATGAGTGTAATGGGTGAACAATATTCTAGAAAAAATGAAAAAAATTAGTAAAACATATATATTGTAACGTTACAATCCGAAAAAAGATAATATCTGTTCACACTTGCACGAGCACGCTGAAATATTCATTTTTTGGGCAAACTCTAGGTTTTATTTTAACTCCTTTGGAAAATCTGTCATATTAATTTCATTATACTCGTTCATACAGGAGTATAAATTAGAAATCTGAGAAAATTCTTTGGTACACATCTTGCGTTTATAAGAGTTTTCTTCAGTATGAATTAACATATGGCTGGACAAATCTTAATGGTGAAAAATTTTTAGTGAACATCATGCATTTATGACGTTTTCTCCTACATGAACTCACATATGATAGGATAGATTGCAAGTCTGGGAATTTTTTTTACATGGTTTTCTCCTGTATAAACTATCATATGCATGGAGAAAGCAGAAGCGAAAGAAAATACTTTAGTGCAAACATTGCATTTGTTAAGCCTTTCTCTTGTCTGAGGTTTCACGTGGTCAGATAAATAAGGACTCTTAGAAAATATTTTATTGCACATCTTGCATTTAATGACAATGTTCCTGTATATGGTCATTCATACTGATGGAAAAATTCATACTGATGGAAAAAGTTTTCAAAATAAGAAGTACCATATATCCTACATTTACATGATTTTTCTTCTGTACTAGTTATCATACCTCTTGAAAAATATAAACTTCAAGAAAACACTTTAGTGCATATCTCATGATTGTAAGGCTATTCTAATTTATGAAGTCTCACATGTCTGGTAAATAACAACTTAAAGAAGAGACTTTAGCGCACACTTTTAATTTACATGGTCTGATGCTTTTTATTTCGCCAAGAGCTCTTTTCCCCTATTTTAATGCTATCTGAAATAGCTTTTCTTTGATTATTTTATATTTCAAAACTGTTTTTTTTACACTAAAGTTTTATTTGTGTTTGTTCTGAATGATGAGAGGGTGATCACTTGTCTAAAATGCAATTTGTGTACGCTCCTGCTACTACTTACTACTACAACCACTACTACTACCATTACTGCTATGCAACTATTACTTCTAATGCGGCTGGTACTAAGGCTAAGGATATTAAGGTGGAAATTCCAGATAAAGTTCAGAGGGAAATTAAACTAAATCAAAACACACTATGTACAAACAGATTGTCAAAATGGTGTATCAGCAATATCTTAGAAGCGGCTTAAAGCATTAAGTTAAAACTTTTAGGGCATGACGAGGGGGATGTCCAGCTGACCAAAAGGCAATATGTGCATACAAATACTGCTACCAGTGGCGGATCCAGAAGGGGCGCCCCCCTAACGTCGTCTAAAGTAGTGTAATTTACTAAATTAACGCAAGTTTGCGCTAATTAAACTTGCTCCTAACGCAAGTTTATCGGATCAACCTATTTTGCAACCTCCCCCCCCCCTAAAAAATCCTGGATCCACCCCTAACCGCTACTTCTGTTACTGCCACTACTATTACTACTACTACTAAGGCCAAGGGTATGAAGGGTATGAAGATAAAAATTACAGGGAATATTGAGGGGAAGGTAAACTAACTCAAAGCACACCATGTGCATGCAGGTTATCAAAAAGGGCGGATCAACAATATCTTGGGAATAGAGGAAATATTGGGAATATATTGGAAATATTGAGTTGAAACTTACAAGGCATGTTGTGGGGAATGCTGAACTGATCAAAAGCTAGAGTTGTATGTTAGAACTCCAACTTTTACTGATGCTACTACTACTACTATTACTACAACTGCTGCTACTATTACTACTAAAACCAAGGGTATTAGGATGAGAATTTCAGAGAAGTTGAGAGGATATTGAATTAAATCAAAAATACTATTCGAATGCAGGTTGTCAAAAGGACATATCAGCAATGTCCCAGGAACTGCTTAGGGTATTAAGCTGAAAGTATCATGGTAATTCAAACTTGGGCCCAACTTTCAGTAAAGTGCAAATTATGTTCTGGTCTTACAAGGAACGGGGGGCGTTAGCCCTACTCCTCTGTGTGGTAGTTTGATTTGGTTATTAATTGCAATTTCTGTTCTATTTGGGTTTGATCTATTTATGTATGGTGATTTATGGCAGTTTTACGCTAAAAAAATTATTTGAGTTTATTTCTGCTTATCTTTGGGTTAATGGTGCTCTTTACTTTCTTTAAAAAACTTTTTTTGTTGATTTTTTCTTAGTTAATACTAGCAAAAGAAAATATTGGATTTCTTCGTAAAAGCTTTCCTGAAAACTGTAAAAGCTGGAAGTACGGATACGTGAGAGATTTTGCTTGGGTTGCACGACTGGACCACATCTTGAAAATTGGACACGATAAACTTCAAGTATTATTTGTAGAAACAAGATTTGCTCACGACGACCATAATTTTCTTTTAGAAAATATGAGGGTTTAGGGTCATGCTCGTAGCTATTGATCTAGTACTGCAGGTTCCTTAGTGCATTAGATTTGACTGACTGGAAGAAAATAACTGTTCGAATTATAATTTTCGCGATAAAAAGTATTTATTTTCACAATTACAGTATCCTAAAGACCATTACACTAAATAAGGTTATACCATTTATGGAGAGACAATCGGCAGGTCAAAATTCTTTGTCCGATAGTATCAGTTTTGGACAACTCATTTATCGCAAAAGTTGACAATAAACATTGTATGCAAAGTTTGATTAGACCTATCCATCACATTTAATAGCTCACTCACACCATGTTATGCATGAAAAATGATTGATAAGCTTGACGAGCGGTGAAGTTTCATGGAATAACAAAATTGAATAAGTTTTAGTTGAGTATCTTGTAATAACAAGTTTTCCTGGGCTTAGAGGCAAAATAACATGCAAAAATGAAGAAATTAGAGACGCCATTCAATTTTATAGGGGAACGCAAGAGGGTGTGTTGTTTAACTGGACACCCCGTTTAACTGAACTCCGTTCAACTCAACCCATTTAACTAAACCCTCGTTCCTTAGCTCAACCCCCGTGTAATTCAACCCTCGTTTTATTCAACCATATTTAACTCAACCCCCGTTTTAACACAGCCTAGATTAACTCAATCCCCATTCAACTCAAATCCCGTGCAACTCAACCCTCGTGCAGCTTAAGCTCTATTTGATTCAACTCATTCAGCCCCATTGCTCCCACCATGGAATTCCAGTGTGTTGGGTCCATGGACGCGAAAAGTTATGTTAATTCCAAATATGTAAGACAGAGCGATAAATTATTATTCTTAGAAGGGGGTGTGAAATAGTCTTACATTAAAGTAGCACAAAAATGCCTATATAAGAATTAACCAATGAATAAAGACCATTTCTTTCGAGCCAACTTGTATCGCTCCCGACAAAACGGGCTAAATTACATTTTCTATGTACATTGGTGACTTAAGGAGGGTTGAGCAGAATGGGGTTGATTTGAAGTGGGGTTAAGTAAAATACGGTTGGGTGAAACAGCGGCTGAGTTGCACGAGGACTGAGTTACATGGGGATTGAGTTGAATGGGGAATTGAGTAAACCGAGGATTGTGTTGAAAAATGGTTGAGTTGAATAAGGGCTGAGCTGCATGGGGGTTTAATCTAATGGAGTTGAGTTGAAAGGGCGTTGAGTTCAACCGGGATTGTGTTAAACGGGGGTTTTGTTAAACGAACTGGATTTTTAGGAGGGTCCAGTTAAATGGGGTTGAGTTGAAGGAGGGTTGAGTTACATGGGGCTGAGTTAAATGAGGGTCGAGTTAAACGGGGGTCGAGTTGCACGGGGGTTCATTTAGATGGAGTCGAGTTCCAGCAGGGTTCAGTTGCACGGGAGCCCCAAGGAGTAATAGCCAAAAAAACCTTAAGTAAGCCAGGGTAGCGAAACAAATCTGTTTTTTATTCCACTGTATCGTTCCTTGAAATTTAGCAGGCACGGCTGCCTAGCTCTCCTTAAATCAACCTCATTAACTCGAAACAACGGTATAACTAGAGGGGGAACTCTAGAAGGGAGAAGGTGCCCAGAGGGGCTGGGCTGTGGGCAGCCCTTTTCTAGGGGTGGCACATCAAAGACGCAGAGAACTTGAAAAGAACAACATTCTTTGGGCTATTGATTGCGAGCCACTGACAATACAGCCTAACCTTATGTCCCATCCGTCCTTGAAGGTCGTTTTGGGGCCTCTTCTTTAACCAGTTCATTGATGTGCCTCCTGTAGGTACTTCTGTTGTCAGCCAGGCGGCAGAGTTGTGGCAGATTGTAAGGTGAGAAGTTTTCTTTCCATCTCTTCGGAGGGCGACCTCTGGGTTAAGAACCGTGTACTCGTCCATCGAAGGCTATCTTCGGGAGACGAGTGCTAGCCATGCGTTGTGTATGTCCAAGCCATTTGAGATGCTGTAGTTTAATTTTGTCCAGTATTGGAAATTTGACTTTCAGATTATGGAGAAGCTTGGAGTTGGAGATTCTGTAATGGAAGGTGATACCAGGGATGCGTCGTAGGGATTTGATTTCAAAGGAAACTAGGAAGCATGGATCGTCTGTTTTCAGCGTCCGGCATTCACAGGCATAGATGGCGATCGGAATAATGAGGGAGTAGAAGAGTCTCTTTTTGAGAGTAGTTGTTAAGTTCTTACTCCTCAAGATGGATATCAGAGCTTTAAAACTGGAATTTGCAAGTGTCAGACGTCTCTTGATGTCTTTGAGTTGGTTGTTATCATAAGTAAGTAAGCTCCCAAGGTAGGCAAAGCCTTCCACCCACTCAATGGTACCTTCACCAAGCTGAAGGCTGAGATTTACATGTGATTCGAATTTGCATGAACAGCGCATGACTTTCGTTTTTGAAGTATTGATTGCCATCCCAAAAAAGTTGGTGGACGACTGAGCGCTGTTAGCCTGATATTGTAAATTTTGAAGGGACTCGACTATTAATTCTATGCCATCAATATTTGCCAGTTTATTTGTCACCACTCTTCCGAAAGGGGTGCCGGGCGTGTTATCTGTGAGTGAAAGGGTTGCAGTTAGGAAGAGATTGAACAGCTCCGGTGATATTAGGCAACCTTGAAGTACTCCAGTAGAGGTTTTGAAGCTCTCGGTAAGTCCTTCTCCAGTCATGACGCGGCTACTGAACTTCTTATAAATGTCTTTGATTAGCAAGATCAGGTTGAATGGGATGCCAAAGTGAAGAAGGATGTGCAATAGACCTTCTCTCCATATCCGATCGAAAGCTTGTTTAAAGTCTATGAAAAGGTGGTAGATGCTGCGGCCAAATTTGCTATACTTTTCCATGATCTGCCGAACAGTGAATATCTGATCAATTGTTGATCTATTAGGTCGGAAGCCGGCTTGGTATTCCGGAATGACCATTGAGGAAATGGCTCGTATACGCCCGAGCATGACTCTTGTGAGGAGTTTTGCTGCATGGCTGGTAAGACTTATTGGGAGGTAGTTGACAATAAAGCAGGGTTATAAAAAGGAAAAATCCTTTCAAAAATCCCAGCGTTACTTCTAATCATGCGATTAAGTGCCAGCAAGTAGCGTAGTATTGGGGGGGGGGGGGGGTCTGAGCAAAAACATGCCTCCACTAGGCTCTATAAATAAGCCTAAAAAATGTCCACGTAGCCGCTTCTAACACTTACTGGTATCAGTTGCTAACTTAAAAATATAAAATCAAGGTGCAAATGAGCCTGGCGCGGTCGTGTTTTTTTTTCTCTTTATCAAAACTAAGGGGAAATCGGCTGAAGAGCTAACTAAGATAGTATTGGAGTAAATTCAGACAGGTGGACTAAACACCCAAAACTACATAGATCAAGTATACGCCAATGACACCGCAATAGCTGGTGTCCGCATGAAGCTTAAGAATGTGTAAAAGCCAGGAATCCAAAGCAAAGTTCATCCTCATATTAATTAAATAAAAAAGAACAAGCTTTTCTAACTGAAAGTAAGGAATGACGTTAAAACTTAAAATGAACAGAAATTATTCCGTATATGAAAGGGGCTGTCCCCTCCTCAACGCCTCGCTCTTTACGCTAAAGTTTTTTATTGTTTAAAAAAAGAGAGTTGTGAGACAGTCAAACCTTAGCGTAAAGAGCGAGGTGTTGAGGAGGGGACAGCCCCTTTCATATACGGAATAATTTCTGTTCGTTTTAAGTTTTAACGTCGTTCCTTACTTTCAGTTAGAAAAACTTTTTTTTTTATTTAATTTTTGAAAGTTTTTGAATTACTACAGGTTTTGATTTTGGCTCACCGTACATGAATAATTAAAACAAAATTTGCATATTAATTTTACTTTTATTTGTTTAAATGACTTTATCGAAACTTGTTTAATTTTATTTACGAACGACATAGTTAAAGACATAGTTATCGTAAGTCATCCTAAAAGACATAGTTATCATATTTTCGACCATGCTGAACAAAATGGCTATCTCAAAATTTTGATCGGGTGACTTTGGGAAAAAATGAGCGTGGGAGGGGGCCTAGTTGCCTTCTCATTTTTGGTCACTTAAAAAGGGCACTAGAACTTTTAATTTCTGTTCCAATGAGCTCCCACGATATTCTAGGACCACTGGGTCGATAAGATCCCCCCTGGAAAAAAAAACAGCAAAAAAACAAATAAACACGCATCCGTGATCTTTCTTATGGCAAAAAATGCAAAATTCCACATTTCTGTAGATAGGAGCTTGAAACCTCTACAGTAGGATTCTCTGGTGCGCTGAATATGATGGTGACCTTTAAGGGGTCTTTCCCCCTTTTTTCGAAAATCAGCCAAATTTTCTCAGGCGCGTAACTTTTGATGGGTAGGACTAAACTTGATGAAACTTATATATTTAAAATCAGCATTAAAATCTGATTCTTTTGATGTATGTATTGGTATCAAAATCCTGTTTTCTAGAGTTTCGGTTATCATTGAGCCGGGTCGCTCCTTACTTACAAGTTCGTTACCACGAACTGTTTGATTGTTGCTGCCAAGAGCCAGTGTTCCTGATATTTTCGCCGTCTACCTACCAATGAAACGTATGGTGAACGAATAGCTTCTTCTCTGCAATTCTGGACGTCTTGGAGCAACTCACAGGTCCTTCTGAAAGGAAGGTACAAGGTTTAATGCGAGGTTGTTCACAATCTCTCGTGTTTTGCCACATCTTGGTTTTCGGGGTAGAGTCCTTTGAGGAATCAACGATGCACAACGATATTTGCAACCAAAAGCGTCATCTTCACCAGTGCAATGCTAATTAGGTGTTTTAAAAGCATACTTCAAGAAAACTGAGAAAATACTATCTGGGAGGGACTTCGATTTCCCAAAAAAAAACTTGCCAAAAAACTGGAAACTGATATGGAAATTACGCTATGTTGGAGCAGAAAGTGTGAATGGCAATTTGGTGGTGAATTAGAAAGTGCTAATTAAACATACTAACAGGAGCTAAGAAAAAACTTTTTCGCAGAACCGTTTTGGTAGAAAACATGGACATGCTGTTTTTTTTTTGCTAAAACTAGACTCATACAAGGATTCAGAAAAGTATAACTGGAAGCATACAAAAGGCCAATGAGCCCCCCCCCCCATCACGAATAAATAAACATTCAAATAGGGATAAGTCCAAATTAACGTATTACGTCGAAAATCCCTCCATCACTGAATTTTTAGCGGAGGGGTAAGCATGTTACATCTTGTTTAGACCGGACTTATTAAAGGATTTTCGAATAGTTATGTACGGAAAGCGAAAGGGTTGCCCGTAGAAACCGGGTTCAAAACACGACAAGTCTTAATTAGGTGCTAAAAAAACATCAAAGCTGTGAACTGGCTTGATACAAGAGTATACCAAGCCCAAATTGGGGGATTTACCAGCTAGGTCATTGACCGACTGAGTGCAAAAGTGAGAAGTCTTTTGTATACGCAAATAAGAACTAAATTCAAGCTGAAGGATAGCATTGGCCTTTGAAATTGTGAGGCCCCAAAACTAGTTTTTGGGTAGTTCTTAGCCACTTGGCTGTCTCCACATTATCATTGAACAGTATTTTTGCCCTACCCCGGCCAGAATTACTGCTTTATGGCACAGAACGACAGAAATTGTTGAACTAGAATTTGTTAAATTTTTTGGTTAAACTCTTTTTGCACAACTATCTAAATTTTCTTTTGCTATTATCTTTTGGTTTAAAAATTTAATTCTAAGCATAAAAAGCCGCCGGGTAAATCATCATAAAAGCAGGTTCAATTAATGCATACATTGTTGATGAAATTCAGTTTTTTATAGTTTCGGTTTCTATTGGTAAGGATAGCTCTCTTATCGTTCATTACCTTTAACTGTTATTCGTCAGCTATTATTTACATTGAAACATCAAGTCTCCAGATCAGACTCCCTGATAGAAATATAAAACTCATCAATACACGTGAAAAAAAAAAAAAATCTGCCTGAAGGATCTTGAGATTTCACGAGGCTTGGGCAGGACAAAAGGGGTATATGAACTTAGAGGGTGGGGTGGGGGATCAAACTCAGAAAGGTGTTTTTTTATACCTTTTTTTATTGTGACAAGCCTATGGCTTTCTCCTTTATTGAATAAAATATTATAAATAAATAAATAATCTTTCGAATCGTGATTCAAAAGTAAGTGTTTTTTTTATAGCTATTGTCTTTTCGGAGAAAGAAAATTGAATCTTCCATAACCCTCGTCTGGCTTCGCCACTTCGCTATTGAACGAAAAATTTGATTGTTAAAAAAAGATACTGTTTAGATCAAAACGCCCGTTTCTACAAATCAGGTCACTAGACATTGTTTCAGGCACACGCACAATATTTTTCACTTAGGGGGGGGGGGGTAGTAGAGAGCTATCTTATACCCCCATTGCTCACCCCTGCTGCCACCTATAACTTTTTTTTACATAATTCATGGATGATTATGTGTGTCGGTCGATTTATTTGATGTTTTTTATGGATTTTGTCAGTGAGAATTTGAAAAACAGGAATTTTGTCACAATTTTGTATGTTTTTATTGACTTTGTCAGTGAGAATTTGAAAAAACTGGATGTTTTATGGTTTTTGTCAGTGAGAATTTGAAAAACAGGAATTTTGTCACATTTATGGATGGTTTTATGGTTTTTGTCAGTGAGAATGAAAAAACAGGAACTTTCTCACTTTCATGGATGTCAACAGCAATTTATGTATGTTTCATGGTTTTTGTCAGTGAGAATGGAAAAACAATATTTTTCTCACTTTGCTGTCAGTCATTAATCAAATTGTTTCCGGGCAAAGTTTAGTAATGTCTGACAGGTACTGCTCCAGGAATAGATCCAAGTCATTAATGTCTTTGCCTCGGGAACAGTTCTACTGGTCGAACTCCAAAGGATATTAATAACCAACGGCCATGGAAACAATTAGGCAAGAAACATCTTAGCGATGAATTGTTTTAGCGCGCGAGAAGGTTTTCTATTAATTTGAAATGCGTTAGCACAGAGATGCCAATAACAAAGGAACACGCTGAATTTGCGTTTAGGGATTATTTGGGCGAAACCGTTTTAGACAGGTTATGGAACTATTTCAGCGAAACAGATAGAGATATTTTAAAAGAAGATTTTTGAAGAGATTTTAGAAGAGAATTTAAAGGTGAAACTCTGTGGTCGTTATAATACACAAGTTTCATTTGAACAGTGTTGTGAGGTCCTCTAACCCAACCCCAAAGGGTTCCAATCCTCCTACCCCAACCCCGAAGGAAGCCCCCGGTCCTCAAAGGCCCCCCAAGCTCCCAAAGGCCCTCCACCGGTCCCCAAATGTCCCCCAGGCCCCCAACTGCCCCCCAGACACTCAAAGGTCCCCCAAGCTCCCAAAGGGCCACCGGCGCCCCCAAAGGCCCACCCCAGACCCTCAACGGCCATCCCCGGGCCCCCCCAAAGGCCAATCGAGTTCCCAAAAGACCAACAGGGTCCCAAAGGCCCTCCACCAGTCCCCAAATGTCCCCAGGCGCCCAACTGGCCCCCCGGACCCCCAAAGGCCCTCCCCCGGCCCCCAAAGGTCCAACAGGCTCCCAAAGGACCAATCGGTCCTCAAGTGCCCCCCAGACCCCCAAAGGCCCACCCAGACACCCAAATGCCATCCCCGGACCTCCAAAGCCCATCCCCCGGTCCCCAAAGGTCCCCCCGAGCTCCCAAAGGACCACCGGTCCTCAAGGGACCCACAGACCCTCAAAGGCTCTCCCCGAGCACCCGTCTTTCGTTGATGTGTGTTGTCTTAAACCTATGATTTGGGATGTGTAGTTTGCTACTTCAGGCTTTTCTGAGCTAAGGTTTCCTAGTATTTCCTAGGTGAATGTTGTCTGAAACCAATAGTTTGGGATGAGTAGTTTGCTATTTCAGGCTTTTATGAGCTAGGTTTCTTAGCCTTTCGTTGGTGTGTGTTGAGTGAAACTTATGATTTGGGATATGTAGTTTGCTATTTTTGACTTTTCTGAGTTGGATTTCTTAGTCTTTCATAGGTGTGTGGTGTCTGAAACCTATGATTTGGGATGTGTAGTTTACTATTTTCGACTTTTCTGAGCTGGATTTCTTAGCCTTTCATAGGTATGCGTTGTCAGAAAATTATGATTTGGGATGTATAGTTTGCTATTTCAGGCTTTTCTGAGCTAAGGTTTTCTAGTATTTCGTAGGTGAATGTTGACTGAAACCAATAGTTTGGAATGAATAGTTTGCTATTTTTGACTTTTCTGAGATAGGTTTCTTAGTCTTTCGTTGGTGTGTGTTGACTGAAACCGATGATTTGGGATATGTAGTTTGCTATTTTTGACTTTTCTGAGCTGGATTTCTTAGTCTTTCATAGGTGTGTGTTGTATGGAACCTCTGATTTGGGGTGGGTGGATTGCTACTTTTGACTTTTCTGAGCTGGATTTCTTAGCCTTTCATAGGTGTTTGTTGTCTGAAACCTATAGTTTGGGATGACTAGTTTGCTACTTTTGACTTTTCTGAGCTGGATTTCTTAGCCTTTCATAGGTGAGTGTTGTCTGAAACCTATGATTTGGGATATATAATTTGCTATTTCCGACTTTTCATAACCGGATTTCTTAGTCTTTCGTAGGTGTGTGGTGTCTGAAACCTATGATTTGGGATGTGTGGGTTGCTATTTTTTTGACTTTTCTGAGCTGGATTTCTTAGCCATTCGTAGGTGTGTGTTGACTGAAATCTATGATTTGGGATGGTTAATTTGCTATTTTTGACTTTTCTGAGCTAGATTTCTTAGCCTTTCATAGGTGTTTGTTGTCTGAAACCTATAGTTTGGGATGACTAGTTTGCTATTTTTGACTTTTCTGAGCTAGGTTTCTTAGCCGTTCATAGGTGAGTGTTGTCTGAAACCTCTGATTTGGGATATGTAATTTGCTATTTCCGACTTTTCATAACCGGATTTCTTAGTCTTTCGTAGGTTTGTGGTGTCTGAAACCTATGATTTGTGGTGTGTGGGTTGCTATTTTTTTTAATTTTCTGATCTGTATTTCTTAGCAATTCGTATGTGTGTGTTGACTGAAACCTATGATTTGGGATGGTTAATTTGCTATTTTTGAATTTTCTGAGCTAGATTTCTTAGCCTATCATATATGTGTCCTTTCAGAAAATTATGATTTGGGAGGTGTAGTTTGCTTTTTGGACTTTTCAGAGCTAGGATTCTTAGTCACTCATAGGTGTTTGTTGTCTGAAACTTCGGGTTTGGGATGAGTAGTTGGCTATTTCAGACTTTTCTGAGCTAAGGTTTCTTAGTATTTCGTAGGTGAATGCTGTCTGAAACTTATGATTTGGGATATGTAAATTACTATTTCGGGCTTTTCTGAGTTGGATTTCTTAGTCTTTCATAGGTGTGGAGTGTCTGAAACCTATGATTTGGGATGTGTAGTTTGCTATTTTCGACTTTTCTGAGCTAGGTTTCTTAGCCTTTCATAGGTATGTGTTGTCAGAACATTATGATTTGGGATGTGTAGTTTGCTATTTCAGGCTTTTCTGAGCTAAGGTTTTCTAGTATTTCGTAGGTGAATGTTGTCTGAAACCAATAGTTTGGGATGTGTAATTTGCTATTTCCGACTTTTCATAACCGGATTTCTTAGTCTTTCGTAGGTGTGTGGTGTCTGAAACCTATGATTTGGGATGTGTGGGTTGCTATTTCAGGCTTTTCTGAGTTGGATTTCTTAGTCTTTCATAGGTGTGTAGTGTCTGAAACCTATGATTTGGGGTGGGTGGATTGCTACTTTTGACCTTTCTGAGCTGGATTTCTTAGCCTTTCATAGGTGTTTGTTGTCTGAAACATATAGTTTGGGATGACTAGTTTGCTATTTTTGACTTTTCTGAGCTAGGTTTCCTAGCCGTTCATAGGTGAGTGTTGTCTGAAACCTATGCTTTGGGATATGTAATTTGCTATTTCTGACTTTTCATAACCGGATTTCTTAGTCTTTCGTAGGTGTGTGATGTCTGAAACCTATGATTTGGGGGTGTGTGGGTTGATATTTTTTGACTTTTCTGAGCAGGATTTCATAGCCATCTCGTAGGTGTGTGTTGACTGAAACCTATGATTTGGGATGGTTAATTTGATATTTTTGACTTTTCTGAGCTAGATTTCTTAGCCACTCATAGGAGTGTGTTGTCTGAAACTTATGATTTGGGAAGCACACGAAAACTTACATGCACACAAAAACTTAAATGCACACAAAAACTTACACACACACACAAACACACACAAAACTTACAGACACACACACACGAAAACTTACACACACACGCCAAAACTTACACACACACACAAAAACATACACACACACACACACACACACACACACAAAAAATGACACATGAACACAAAAAAACAAAAACACACACGAAAACACAAAAACCCAAAAAACCAAACAATAAAATTAAAAATAAACAAAATAAAAATGAAACAAACACGACAAAACTGACACACAAAAAAACTTACACATGCACACGAAAACTTACACACGAAAACTTTCACACACACGTCAAAACTTACACACACACACACACACACACACACACAAACTGACACACACACATACACACACAAAAACTTACACATGCACACGAAAACTTACATGCACACAAAAACTTACATGCACACAAAAACTTACACACACACACACACACAAACTTACACACACACAAACACACGACCACACACACACACACTCTAAACAAATAACAATGACAAAAACAATAAAAAACTTATACACATACACATAAACTCAACAAAAAAAATGAACACAAAAAAAAACTCACACACACACACGCAACAACATAAAACAAAAAACACACTTACACACAAAAAAACACACAAAACACCACAATACAAACACACACAGACACCCCACTAACAAAACACAAACAAAACAAACAACAAACACACACAAACAAGAAAACTTACACACACACTCCAAAAATTACACACACAAAAAATTACACACACACACACACACACACACACACACAAACATACACACACACACACACAAAACAAACACCAAAAAACAAAAAAAAAAACAAAAAAACATACACACACACACACACACACAAACTAACACAAACACACAAAAAAAAAATATCCACACGCAAAAGCTTAGACACACAAAAACTAACACACACACACAAAAAATAACACACACGCACAAAAACTTACACACACACACAAAAACTTACAAACACACACACGAAAACTAACACACACACTCAAAAACTTACAAACACACACAAAAACTTATACACACACACACACACACACACACA